>NC_057798.1:429869649-430003969 GCF_018294505.1 Triticum aestivum | reverse complement strand
CCCGTCGCCCGCTAGGTCGCCGCCCGGCCTCGCCCTCGCCCCTGCGCCGCCGCCCAGGCCCGCCGTCGCCAGCTCTGGCGGCCGGTGCTGCCCTCATCCAGTCCGCCTCCGGCGAGATCCAGGCGAACCTCGATCCGCGTGCCGCAGTCAACCCTAGTCCACGAGGTGATGATTTTGGCTATCCTTTTCCCGTGTTAATTACATGCCCTGTTCAACGCATCATAACTCCATGCATACTGCTCCGTTTTGCATGCATAATATATCAAAATGTTCATTGAGAGATGCTTTACATTTAATTACATTGTGTCATGCTTGTTTGAGTTCATCTTGATGCCATAATCATCGTTGCAAGAGTGCTATATGATGTTAACTACTGTCTGTTAACAGAACTTGGTGATTTGTCTTTTTCATTGCATTTTGTGTGTGCATCCTATGAGCTTGATGTCTACATGAGTTTTGAGCTACATCATTCCATATTTACAGTGGTGCAATACATCTATTTTTGTGAGTCCTGTAGTGAGTGCATCAAGCTCGTGAAGTAGGGTACTTGCTGTTACAGTTTTGCTAGTCTGAATCTCCTTTATCACGATGCTATGTAAACCTGCTGTTACAAGTCCTTATAGGCATAATCTGGAGATGTTCACTAAGGATGTTTTGTTATAAATGTCATGCGCTATCCATCCATGCCCCTGGTTACATTTATATATTGCTGTAGATTTTTTATATCATGCTCCAAAGTTGCTAAATAATGTTGCTGTCAGCTTGTTAACATTAAGTTCAGTTTTGCCATGAGCTTTGCTCGTGATCCATGCACCCTATGAACTTGCTCTTTCCATTCTTAGCTTCATAAACATGTATTCTTACTGTTGATCACCTTGTCATTCCATGTATTGCTCTGTGGAGAGTGGTACAAGCTCTCCAACATGCCTAAATATCGTTGTTCCTGCCATGTCTGAATCTGTCATATCATTTGCCATGTTTGCATGCATGCTACCATCTTTTCTGTTGATCTTTGGAATTAGTTAAGTAAGGGAGTTTTGTTCTTTGTATTTAGTATTAGCTTTCCATGCCTTTGTTTGGCACGATAAGTTCCTGTAGCACGTTGTTTGATAGCTCTAAACATTGCAACCTGATGTTATTCCTGCTAAGTCTGTAAACTATTATTATTTGCAATCTTGCCATGACCTTTTGGGCATGTTCTAGTGTTTTCTGGAGATAGCTCAGTGTTCATGTTTTTTCATGCTTTACTTGTACTTCATGCCCATGCCTTTTGTTTTCACATTAGGATGCTGTAGCATATTGTTTTGATGCTTGCTAGATGCCTAATTGCTGTTTTGAACAGCTTGTCCTTTAAACTTGTATAGTGTACGTGTTGAACCATTGCTCCATTTCGTTTTGAGTGTGCTCTATATGAAACTTGCTTAGAATTGCATGTAGTTTCATAATACCTTGTTGCATCATTGTTTTGAGTGTGTTTGCTTAATGTTTGAATGCATTTTGCATCAATGCCATGTTTAACTTGTTTTGCTCATATCTTCTAGGCCGTAGCTCCGAACCAAATGAACTTTATATGTAACTTGACTAGAATTTCGTGTAGACCCTCTTGGTGCTCTTTAACTTGCTGTTTAACAACTTCAACTTAATGTTTGTTCAGATCTGGACCAATTTCTAAATTTGCATATGAGGACTTACCGAAATTGTTATATGTTGTTTCCAGCCTCATTTAAACTTGCTTTGATGTGTTGTTCTTGTTTGCATCATCTCTTGCCATGAGTAGCTTCATGTAGTCTTGTCTTGCATCATACTTGGTTGAGAATCATGTCATATATATGTGTGGTGTGTTTACCATGTTGTGTGCTTCTTCTCGATAGTTCTCATTTTGTTGCGATCATGAGGATTCGTTCGTCTACGCTTGGTTCGTCTTCATGGCTTCATCTACTTCATGGACTCGTTCTTCTTCCTTGCGGGATTCCAGGCAAGATGACCGTCACCTTGGATCTCACTACTATCATTGCTATGCTAGTTGCTTCGTTCTATCGATTTGCTGCGCTACCTATTCTCTTGCTCTTTAAGCCTCCCAAATTGCCATGTCAGCCTCTAACCTTTTTCACCCTTCCTAGCAAACCGTTCCTTGGCTATGTTACCGCTTTTGCTCAGCCCCTCTTATAGCGTTGCTAGTTGCACGTGAAGTTGAAGATTGCTCCATGGTGGACAGGATTATGTTGGGATATCACAATATCTCTTATTTAATTAATGCATCTATATACTTGGTAAAGGGCGAAAGGCTCGGCCTTATGCCTGGTGTTTTGTTCCACTCTTGCCGCCCTAGTTTCCATCATACCGGTGTTATGTTCCCGGATTTTGCGTTCCTTACGCGGTTGGGTGATTTATGGGACCCCCTTGACAGTTCGCTTTGAATAAAACTCCTCCAGCAAGGCCCAACCTTGGTTTTACCATTTGCCTCACCACCACCTATACCTTTCCCTTGGGTCGGCCAACCCGAGGGTCATCTTTATTTTAGCCCCCCCGGGCCAGTGCTTCTCTAAGTGCTGGTCCGAATCGAGCAGCCTACGGGGCCACCTCGGGGAAACTCGAGGGCTGGTTTTACTCGTACCTTGACTTATTCGGTGTTGCCCTGAGAACGAGAAACGTGCGAATCCTATCGGGATTGTCAGCACATCGGGCGGCTTTGCTGGTCTTGTCTTACCACTATCGAAATGTCTTGTAAACCGGGATTCTGAGACTGATCGGGTCTTCCTGGGAGAAGGTTTATCCTTCGTTGACCGTGAGAGCTTGTGATGGGCTAAGTTGGGACACCCCTACCGGGTATAAACTTTCGACAGCCGTGTCCGTGGTTATGTGGCAGATGGGAATTTGTTAATGTTCGGTTGTAGAGAACTTGACACTAGATCCGAATTAAAATGCATCAACCGTGTGTGTAGCCATGATGGTCTCTTTTCGGCGGAGTCCAGGAAGTGAACACGGTTTTGGGTTATGTTTGTCATAAGTAGGAGTTCAGGATCACTTCTTGATCATTGCTAGCTTCACGACCGTTCCGTTTGCTCTCTTCTTGCTCTTATTTGTGTATGTTAGCCACCATATATGCTTAGTCGATGCTGCAACCTCACCACTTTACCCCTTCCTTTCCCATTAAGCTTTGCTAGTCTTGATACCCATGGTAATGGGATTGCTGAGTCCTCGTGGCTCACAGATTACTACAACAATAGTTGCAGGTACAGGTTATGCGATGATCATGACGCGAGAGTGATGTTTGCTTGTTTTGGAGTTCTGCTTCTACTTCTTATTCGATCAGGGGATAGGTTCCAGGTCGCCAGCCCGGGCTAGCAGGGTGGATATTGTTTGAGCTTCTGTTTGTGTTTCATCCGCAGTCGGATGTTGATCTTATGTATGTTGTATTGATGTACTCTTGTGGCATTTGTATGCCTTGTATGTATCCCCATCTATTATGTAATGTTGATGTAATGATATCCACCTTGCAAAAGCGTTTCAATATGCGGTTCTATCCTTAGTGGGTCCTTCGAGTCTCTTTAGGATATTATCGCATATTGGGCGTGACAGGAGCGCTTTGCTTTATATAAGAGTTTGTCCAGGATTGTCCTTTGTTAAAAAAAGGATTGGGCCGCCTTGCTGCACCTTAGTTACTTTTATTACTTGTTACCCGTTATGAATTACCTTATCACAAAACTATATGTTACCGATAATTTCAGTGCTTGCAGAGAATACCTTACTGAAAACCGCTTGTCATTTCCTTCTGCTCCTTGTTGGGTTCGACACTCTTACTTATCAAAAGGCCTACGATAGATCCCCCATACTTGTGGGTCATCAAAAGCCACGGGACCCATTCGCCTGCGGGCCAGGCTAACACATGGCGCTCGAAGTGGGGCGGACGACTCCGCTTCCCCATGTTGCCTCGGCAACTGCCCCGACTCGACAACTGCCTGGTGCATGCAGCAGGGCCACCATTGCCCAGAACATGGAGGGGCATCGGTTAGCCTTCCTCCGCCTATAAGAGGGGCAAGGGAAACGGAGCTCATAGTCCATCTTCATCTTCTCAGTAGCTTCCTCTCCTTGCTCTCCTTCTCCAAAACTCCACCCCGCATCCATGGTGCCCGGGAAGAGGTTCTCCGCTATCGAGAGGAAAACCCCCATGGAAGAGCCAGGCTCGCCGCCACCCAAGAGGGGTTGTGGCCGTCCCTACAAGTATACTGCGACACCGGCGGCGGCAGCCCGGGGGCGTGGGCGCACCCCCTCGAAGATCGGCATCACCTCCGGCAGCCATGGGAAGGCTCCCTTCCGCGCCGGAGGTAGCAGCGGCCAGGGCGGCCACGGCCTAGGAGGAAAGCATGTGGTGACTGTCCGGCTACTGCACCCTCGCTCCCATTCGGCCGATGCGTCTTCGGAGTTCGTGGTGTGGGTGGAGAGGCCGGTAGGCACCTGGTTCCAGCTCTCGCGCCTGTTCGCAAGTGCGTTCTTTGAGGCCACCCCTGCCAGTTGTGTCTTCTTGAACCGCGGGTGGCAGTCTTTGGCCCGTGCATCCAGCCTGCAGGGGAGATGTACCCTACATTTCAGGCATGACGGAGCGGCGACCCTCTACGTTAGGATCTTCTAGGAGGATGACAGGCTTCTGGGTGCTGTCTGGAGAACGACGATGACAGCGACAACGATGTCCACCCCTCCGATGATGACAGCCAGCAGGGCGGCGGCATCCTCGGCAGCAAACTGTCCCTTGGCGACGGTCGTGACGCCTCCAGCAGCAGTGTCTCTCCCTCCGGGGGGAGCACGAGCGACCACGACTATGACGAACCACCACGTTGTTGCGCCTGGACCGGGAAGGGTGGCGAGCCACCACGGCGCCACGCCCCTGCTTAGGAGGATGTCGAGCGGCCTTGCCATCGCACTTCGGTGAAGCAGGAGGAGGACTTCGACTAAGAGCAAGCATCGCCGAAGCCAAGCCTCAAGAGCCGAAGTGGTCGCGAGGCCACTTTAGCTCCCCCTTTTTTCTCTCTTCTTTTTTCTGCATCAAGAAATGTACAGGGCCCTGCTGGGGCATGTAATGGACCATGGCGCTTGCGCTGTTATGTTAATGTTTTTATTCCGTATCTTAGCATTCGTGTTGCTACCAATTGATAGGTTCTTGATGATCGTGATTGGGATAACTTAACATGATGTGCTTGTGGTAGATTCCTGCGTCGGGAGGGGGTGCTCCTTCAGAGCTTGGATCCTCTGCGTGCCTCTCATTCCCCTGATGGTGCGGTTTAGAGATCTTGCCACGGGCCTTCTTTCTCGAGGATCAAAGGCCCTCGAGCCTCAAGAGGCGTCCAATGACCGTGAAGCCTCTAGTGGGTCACGAAGATGTGGGGGCCTCCAGAGATGCCCTACGGGGCGCCGTGCCCCATGCAAGCCCCTGAGCGAGGACCGATCATCACTGGTTCGCTAGGTCGCGATGCCCGGTGAGGCCAGGAGACGAGCGCTCAGGAGGACATACGTGCCCGTTGGCTCGCTTGAGAGCGCCGCGCGAGGATCGGGATGCCAAGGTCTTGGCGTGGTGTGTCCGTGGGCAGGCCCAGGAGTACACACCGTGCCCATCCCCCGCTTGTGAGATGCGCAGAGAGGAGCGACAGGCAACTGCCACTCTCCCGAAAGCAAGACTCCAAAGAGCAAATGCTGCAGGGACAAAAATTCCCAACCCTTCCAGATATAGATGCGAGAACTTCGAATTTCATTCCAAGAGGTGGCGCTACAAAAGCAAGCAAAAGAATAGCCGCGTCCGGCACCTATACTAGTCTTCTAGTCTTCCCACCAGTGCGGAGCATGGGGCTTCCACTAGGCGCGGGGATAGTCGTTGAAATACCGTGTCGTCTGCAAGCGCGGAGCATGGGGCTTCCACTTGGGCGTGGGTGGGAGTCCCCGTGAGGCCCCAGGGTGGTGTTGAGGAGACTCCAGGGCATGTACAACCCCACTCATTATTACGTGAGAGTGTCATGGGTAGAACTTTCAGAGATGCTGGATGTTCCTGGCATTCTGCATGGGGACCCTGTCCTGTGTCTCCAGGTGCGCGAAGCCAGGCCTGGAGACACAGGCGATCCTGAACGATCCCTCCCACATAGGCGAGAGCTTGTGATCCCCTCCCTAGAGAGCACCCACCTTAGAACGAGGTCACCCACCTCGAGGGTCCTAGAGCGGATGTTGTGGCAGTGGTACCGCCATAGCGCCTGCTGGTACCTCATGGCACGGAGCAAGGCTTGCTGGTGGGCCTCCTCCCCAAGCATGAGATATGTCCCCCGTGATGCTTCCTGGCATGCCTCGTCAAGCGCCAAGACCCGCGGGGAGCGATGCTTGACCTCTTGCGGGAGGACCGCCTCTGCCCCGTAGATGATGCAGAATGGGGTCTCGCCGGTGGGCTTAGTCATGGTGGTGCGGATGGACCAAAACACTGACTAAAGCTCACCGAGCCAACCCCGATCGTAGGCGTCAAGCTTCTTCTTGAAGCTCCTCATCTTGATGCCCCACAGGACCTCCACGTTGCCGCGTTCAGCCTGGCCGTTGCTCCGTGGGAGTGCCATTGAAGCGTAGCATATCTGCGTTCCAAGGTTAGCGCAATATATCCTGATGAGATTTCTTGTAAACTAAGACCCATTGTCAGTAATGATACCATTGGGGACCCCAAAACGGCTTATGAGGCCCTTGATGAACTTGACGGCCGAGCCCGCAGGAATGGTGTACACGGGCTCCACTTCTGCCCACTTGGTGAACTTGTCGATGGCGACGTAGAGGTAGCGATAGCCCCCAACTGCTCGGGGGAACGGGCCCAGGATATCCAGCCCCCAGATCACGAATGGACACAAAAGCGGGATGGTCTGGAGACCCTAGGCAGGCTGGTGGATCTGTTTGGCATGGAACTGGCAGGCCTCACAGGATCACACCAGCTCGGTAGCGTCGTTGGCTGTCATGGGCTAGTAGAACCCGTTGTGGAACACCTTGCCCATGAGGGTGCACGAAAAGAAATGGTGCCCACAATTTACGCCATGGATGTTGTCCAGAAACTCGCGCCCCTGCTCCTTGGATATGCATCGCAACGAGACGTCATTGGGGCGCCTTCGGTAAAGCTCATCGTCCTTCAAGCACTAAGCAATTGCCTGACGAGCCATACGTTCTGCATCCTCCTCCTTATCCGGCATGGTGCCACGGAGCAGGTACTCCTTGACCTCTTCGGTCTAGCAACCCTCCTGAGGCTCCAGTGCCAGGAGCAGGCGGGCTCCTGAGGTCGGACCGTAGGCCGGGGCACCAGAGGAGTGGGCCAGGGGTGGGTCCTCCCGAAGCAGCGTTGGGCCCACGGCAGGGGTGCTGTCGATGGCCTGAAGAGACTTTCCTTGAAGACTCCGGGCTTCTGGGCCTTGTGCCGCGAAGCCCTCTTGGCGACGCCGTCTGCCTCCTTGTTGGTGCCATTTGGGACGTGCTGCAACTTGATATGTCTCCAACGTATCTATAATTCTTTATTGTTCCATGCTATTATATTATCTGTTTTGATGTTTTATATGCACTAATATGCTATTTTATATTATTTTTGGGACTAACCTATTAACCTAGAGCCTAGTGCTAGTTTCTGTTTTTGCCAGTTTTAGAGTTTCACAGAAAAGGAATACCAAAGGGAGTCCAAATGGAATAAAACTTTCGCGATGATATTTCTTGGACCAGAAGCAAACCATGAGACTTGAACATGAAGTCGGAGAAGCAACAAGGCGGCCACGAGGGGGAGGGCGTGCCCCGGGGGTAGGGTGAGCCCTCTATGTTGTGGGCCCCTTATGGGTCTCCTGACCTAATTCTTTCGCCCATATATACTCTTATACCCCAAAACCATCAGGGGGAGCCACGAAAACACTTTTCCACCGCCGCAACCTTCTGTACTCGTGAGATCCCATCTAGAGACATTTTTCGACGTCCTGCCGGAGGGGGATTCGATCATGGAGGCCTTCTACATCAACACCATTGCCCTTCCGATGAAGTGTGAGTAGTTTACCATAGACCTACGGGTCCATAGTTAGAAGCTAGATGGCTTCTTATCTCTCTTTGATTCTCAATACCAAGTTCTCCTTGATGTTGTTAAAGATCTATTCGATGTAATACTCCTTTGCGGTGTGTTTGCCAAGATCCGATGAATTGTGGATTTATGATCAAATTATCTATGAATATTATTTGAAACTTCTTTGAATTCTTATATGCATGATTTGATATCTTTGCAAGTCTCTTCAAATTATTGATTTAGATTGGCCTACTAGATTGGTTTTTCTTGCAATGGGAGAAGTGCTTAGCTTTGGGTTCAATCTTGCAGTGTCCTTTCCCAGTGACAGTAGGGGCAGCAAGGCACTTATTGTATTATTGCCATCAGGGATAAAAAGATGGGGTTTTCATCATATTGTTTGAGTTAATTCCTCTACATCATGTCATCGATGTGTGGAGTAATAGTAGTAGATGCAGAATCATTTCGGTCTACTTGACACAAACATGATGCCTATGTTCATGATCATTGCCTTAGATATTGTCATAATTATGTGCTCTTCTATCAATTGCTCGACATTAATTTGTTCACCCACCGTATTATTTGCTATCTTGAGAGAAGCCACTAGTGAAACCTATGGCCCCCGGGTCTCTTTTCCATCATACAAGTTCTCTTTTCCATCATATTAGTTCCCGATCTACTATTTAGCAATCGTTTACTTTCCGATCTATAAACCAAAAATACCAAAAATATTTACTTTACCATTTATCTATCTCTATCAGATCTCACTTTTGCAAGTAACCGTGAAGGGATTGACAACCCCTTTATCGTGTTGGGTGCAAGATTGTTCGATTGTTTGTGCAGGTATTCGGTGACTTGTGCGTTGTCTCCTACTGGATTGATACCTTGGTTGTCAAACTGAGGGAAATACTTACTCTACTTTGCTGCATCACCCTTTCCTCTTCAAGGGAAAACCAACACAAGCACAAGAGGTAGCAGGAAGAATTTTTGACACTGTTGCCAGGGAGATCTACGCCAAGTCTAGTCATACCAAGTACCCATCATAAACTCTCATCTCTTGCATTACATTATTCGCCATTCAACTCTAATTTTCCTCTCCCCCACCTCTAAAACGACTTTCGAAATTTTTTTCCTTTTCTTCGCCCCTCTTCCGTTCGTCTTCTTTGCTTGCTTTTTGTGTGCTTGTGATTTCTGTGCCTCTATGGCGCAACCAAAAAGCATTGATCCTCACCTTAGGAGGTTGGAAGAAATTGAAAATAGTGTTAGAAGCTTTATGTCTTTACAATTTGAGCATAATAGTTTCTTTAGAAACGAGCTTAAAGAGCAAAAAAGTTTTATGGAGTATAGGAATAAAGAGCTCGATGATATGTCTAAGGAATTTTATGGTTTGAAATCTTAGTTTTCTCATCTTGAAAATCTAGTGGGCCAAATTTCCGATAAACAAGCTACGTTTAAATAATGATGAAGATCTTAAAGTGGTTGATGTGACTCCTATTGAATCATTGTTTTCCAATATAAATCTTGATAAAGATGGTGTCGGATATCGGGTTCCGGCAAAACCCTTAAGGTTCGAACTCTGGGGTGTGCACGAAGATCTTCTCCCTACCGATTCACGTCCACAATCTCGCCGTGATTCTAAGCTAACACAATGAACAACACAAGAGACACAAGGTTTATACTAGTTCGGGCCACCGTTGTGGTGTAATACCCTACTCTAGTGTGTGGTGGTGGATTGCCTCTTGGGCTGATGATAAACAGTACAGAGGAAGAACAGCCTCGCAAGGAGAGGTGTTCTTGTGGTGGAATGCGGATGATACTCCCTCTTCTGCTGTGGTGGCTAACCCTATATATAGAGGCCCTGGTCCTCTTCTCAAATATTGAGCGGGAAGGGAGCCAACAATGGCCATTTCGAAAGGGGACAACTAGTAAAGGCTATCTTGACTAAAGGTGGTCTTCGACTGCCAAAGGCACTGGCGATGACGCTGTCTTGGGCTCCACGATGACCTCCGTCCTGCCGCTCTGCTGGTCTTTGTCTCATTGTACTGATATGGAAACCTTTGCTTGATTCCTCGGTACTCTGTGCCTGCGCTTGCCCCCTTTGCACCAAAGAGGAAACGAGGACACTGCGTAGGCTGGCGCCCGTCTGGCGCCTGCCTGGTCTTGATCGTCATGGCTTGTGTCATGAGCACCTCGTGAGGTACCCATTGCCTTGATCTCTCCGCCTCCTCGCGAGCCTGCCTCGTGAGGCCGCCCCTGAGGAGGCCTTGTGTCATCCGCCCCGGAGGCTTGGCCCCTCGCGAGGGTCTTGAACTTGGGTTGATGAAGACGGGTCGTACCAGGCCGCTGGTGAGCCACGCTGCAGGCCGCAGGCAGGAAAGTCTGGGAACCCCCATTCCCAGAACACCGACACTAGCCTCCGGGCCCAAGGCGCGCTCGGACTTGGCTTAGCAGCAAAGCCAAAGGGCAAGTGCGGAGTGCCGCGGGCCCCAACAGCCCGCGGCCTTGGTCGACGCATGGCGACTGATTGGACGTGGGCGTGTCCGCTTCCCCATGCTGCCTCGGCAACCGCCCGATTTGACGAGTCCCTGCTGCATGCAAAAAAGAGTCATCATTACCTGCGATCATGGAGGCCGGCGGTTGGCCTCCCCTGGGCTATAAGTACGGAGAGGCGAGAGCCCCAGTTTCCCATCTCTTCTTGCTTCACCTACCTCCTCTCCCTCGCTCCATGTCCATTCTCGACGACAATGGCACCAATCCGCAGGTTCTCAGCCGCAGAGAAGGGAAGGCTCCCCGGGAGGGGCCTGACCCGCTCCCGCCGAAGAAACGGCCGGTCCCGCGCCACCGCAACGAGGTTGCGAGGCCGGAGATGACGAGGCCCTTGTGTGAGCGGCCACACCTGGGCTCCCGCTACCCCTGTATGCCCGGGCCGTGGGCCCTGGAGAAGGAGACGTCGAGAGACGCCGCCCACGCCGCTGACGAAGCTGACGAGCAGTGGCGGCGCGCACTGACGCTCTTGGATTCCAAGCCACGGACTCCTTTCGCGAGCTCATGCTCCATGCCGCGATGCCTCCGAGCACCTAGATCTGCTTCCCTCCATTCTTCGCCTTTGAGATGCCGCCGAGGGGGCCTCTCGAGCTTTGGCTGCAGCACGCCGACTGCGGTGCTCCGGCGACCGGAGCGGAGGTTGAAGTCGTCGCTCAGGGCAAGGTCTTCATGACTCGGGGCTGGGGTGAGATTGCCCAGGTCTACCGAACAGGGGGTGCCCTTGTGATTCATTTCGAATACAATGGCGCCTCCTTGATGCTCTTCAAGGTATTCGACGCAGAAGGCCGCGGCTGGAGTGCTGCCCCAGAGGAAGCGGCCAGGACATCGACGTGGCAGGGGCTAGGCCTGCCATCCGCTTCCCCAACAGCTTCTCTGGCAGCAGCGGCGATGCTTGGGAGTCCAGCGACTCTCCCGAGCACTTTGTGACTCTGGAGACAAGCAACGACAGTTGCGTGCCCCCGAGCTTGCGCCGTGCCCGGAGCAAGGCAGCTGCATCAGGCTGTCGCTGCAGCTGATCTGGATGGGGTTGGCGCCGGTCTCTCGTGGCCCACTGTTGATGATGGCGTCGGCCATGGAGGCGCGTGTAGTTAGGGATCCTTAGGATTTGCGTATTTTGTTCCCTGCGGGGGCATGTAAAGGGTCTGCGATGTCTTTTGTTGATATTATCCTTATTATGAAGCGGTGTGAATGCTTGTCCTGTCCCGGCTTGGTTCCCCCTTTCTAACCTCGCGACGACTTGGTGCTCTATGCTGACAGGTCCTGGTCCCCAGGCAGGCTTCAGCCGTCGCTGGTATGCCAGGTCGCGATGCCATGGTCAAGGCTAGGAGGTGAGCGGCCCGAGGTCCAATAAGAGCCCCTGAGGTGCCATGCTCAGGAGGTCCCCTTTAGCGCTCAAGAAACCGCCGAAAGGTGAGAAAGGAAGGCAACGTCACCATCACAGAGCCGCATTAAGTGGATATTTTGTGACGCATCAATTAGCAATTCCAGGTGTGAAACTTATCCCAGAAACATGGAGTCGTTCCTTCGCGTTGCGCCGGACTTGTACGTCGGCAACTGGGATATAGCTGGGATAGGCCCTTGCGAGCTTCCCCTCTCTTCCCCACACTATCCTTAGTGCTCTACGTCCTCAGGTCCCAGCCCTCGAGCGAGCTCAGCCACCACCGGTATGCCAGGTCGCAATGTCGTGGTCAAGGCCAGGGGTGAGGGCTGGAGAGCCAGTAAGAGCTCCTGAGTCGTGATGCTTAGGAGCCTCCCTTTTAACAGGCAAGCGGATCGCGCGGGAAAGAAATAAAGAGCTCGTGGTGCTACCCGCCGTAGACCTCAGGAGGTTCCTGTAAACCACATGAGAAAAGCACGGGTTGCCACTACGATTGCCAACAGGCCATTGGTTGCTCCGAGAGAGTGGTGAGGGCACTGAGGGCATGGTGAGGTGACGCTTGCGGGGCTGACGTGGGCCAGAGCTCGACCACTCAGCTTTGTCAACATTGCAGGGACGGACCCATGCGCAAGCGCCGTGCCAGAGCGAGCGGCTCAAAAGGCAGGTGTCAATCAAGCAGGCGATAATCACAGGCTGGTTAAGCATGAAAGGCAAATCAGTTTAGATAAAATGCAGGAGGGATACATGCCACTGGGTTAGGCTCGAGCGGCTTGGGGATGATGCTACCCGAGGGACGCCCCCAGCAAGGTAAACTAAAGACATAAGCAAAAAGGGATACATGCCGCAGGGACAGACCCATGCAGCGTGGGAATGATGCAGCCCTGAGGGCGCTCCTAGCTGAAATGAACTCGAAATATGTCACCTGGTACCATTGTTGAGGGGGTGTTGGAGTAGCTGAAGATGCACAGTGAAGAGGCCGACCCTCATGAGCCGCTGGAGCCCTGAGCCTCGGGAGGCTCTGGGGGCCCGGGTGGTTCCTCGAGGACCATCTCCATCTCTGCCAGGACCGCGTGATGCCTGGCCTCCTGAGCCGCCAGAATGCTCCGTAGATGGCGCTGGTGAGTTGCAGCCGCGTTCGGCAGGCCGAAAGGCATAAGAACATAGCTGTGTGGCGGACCCTCGCAACGTCCCACGCGCGAGGGCCAGTGGCGCTCCTGAGACTCGGCTCGGTTGAGCCTTGGGAAATCGATGCAGACACGCAGCCCGCCATCCTCACCTGGATGGGGAGCTACGCCAAGCAAACGGTGATCGCCGCGCAAGGCTCTTGCTTCCTGAAGCTCCTGGGTGGTCTTGGTGATGAACTCCTCAGGGTTGGGCTTTCCACGCCCCATGCCTTCCTAAGGGAAACATGCTGCAAAGCACGCCTCCAAGTGGTGCCCGAGCACCTCCCTCGTGATCTTGACAAAGTCTGAGGCCCTCCAGAAGAGAGCCCTCGATCCCTGCCCGAGGAGGGCGTCGGGCGCGCCTTCCTATGCGATGGAGGGAGGCGCCCCTTGCACGGGCACGGATCCTGATGCGGCACCTCCTGAGATGCCAACCTCCTGAGGCCTTGAGTTGGGTGATGCTTTCTTCTTCTTGGGGACTGCCTCAGGAGGGTTCTCACCCTTGCTGTCTGGGTCCTCAATTGATGCAGCCTGGAAGGCACGCTCGAGGGAGCACACCGCATCCTTTTCTTCGCAGGGGACTGTGATGATCCCGCCACTTCCTGGCATCTTGAGGACACTGTAGCCATGGTGGGTCACTGCCATGAACTTGGCCAGGGTCGGATACCCGAGGATGGCATTGTATGGCAGCCGAATGTGGGCGGCGTCGAAGTTAATGAGCTCGGTGTGGTAGTTGTTGCGCTGCCCGAAAGTGATAGGGAGGCGGACCTGCCCTATCGGGGTGGTGGAGCCGTCAGTAACTCCTAAGAAAGGCTTGGTAGGCTGAAGTTGATCATATGGCACTTGAAGGTTTTTGAACATCTCGATGGACAGAACGTTGAGTCCTGCGCCGCTAACAATGAGGGTCCTGGTAACTTGCACGTTGCTGATGACTGGGGAACAAAGCATCGGGAGGACGCCAGCGGTAGCCGCACACTTGAGTTGATCTGCTGAGCTGAAAGTGATGGCGCACTTGGACCACCTGAGAGGGCATGTGGCCTCGATCTTAGGGAGGACTGCATTCACCTCGCGAGAAAACTGCTTGAAGATGCGCTGAGAGGCTGGGGCCTGTCCTCCGCCCAAGATGCAAGCGATAGCACGTGGCTCTTGGAAGCCCCTAGCCCCCTTGTCCTGGTGGTGGTCGTCATTCCTTCTTGGAGGTGGTGGAAGAGGAGGAAGGCATGCGTTATCCTACGGGTGGTCCTCGCGAGGCTGATTCCTCCAGGCTCCCTCGCAAGGCTGGTCCTGCCAGCGATCCTTGCGAATTCGGTCTCGCCACTCCTGGTGAGGGTCTCGGTCGTCCCATCGTCCTCTGCCTCTTCCTCCTCCTCGGCCATAGCCCCGGTCATTGCGCTCGGGGCGTCGAGCGAGGCGTCCTTCTCAAACGGCTCTGAGGTCCTGGCATTCATTTGTGTTGCGAGTGTAGAGGTTGTGGTAGGTGCAGAATTGGTTGCCCTTGGATGACTCTTGCTGGTCCCTGCCGCGCTTCGTGTCTAGTTCTGCTGCGAGCATGGCCACTCCTTTGCGCTTCACGTCCTTGGCTTTGGCCTTCTTCTCTTCTGGGTCAGCAGCTGGAAGCTCGAGAAGGGAGAGGCACCCCTCCTTAGCTCTAGCGCACTTGGTCGCCAGGTTGAACAGCTCCATAGATGTGCACAGATCCTCGTGGATGGTGAGCTCCTCCTTCATCTTGACGTTGCGGATGCCATCGGAAAACCTGAGATGATGGCCTCGTCCGTCACCTTGGGGATCTTGAGGCGAGCGCTGTTGAAACGCTGGATGTACTTCTGCAGGGTCTCTCCTGGTTGTTGCTTGATGCGGCGCAGGTCACCCACGGCTGAGGGGCAGTCGCAAGTGCCCTGGAAGTTGGCGATGAAGCGGCTGCGCATCTCGTCCGAGGAGGAGATCGAGCTGGGAGGCAGGTTCAGGAGCCAGGTGCGGACACCATCCTTGAGCGCCATGGGAAACCAGTTCGCTATGACCTTTTCGTCTCCGTTGGTTGCCTCAATGCCCAGCTCGTAGAGCTACAGGAACTCCGCGAGGTCGGCAGTACTGTCGTAGCGAGGAGGCAGGTCCGGCTTGAACATGTCGGGCCAGGCGACGCTACACAGCTCGGTGGTGAAGGCGCGACAGCCTGCTGTGGCCACCGGAGCCTTTTGCAGACGTGGGGCCTTCTCTTGATGGTTCCCGCGCACCGCCGCCAGGGGCATCGCAGGGTCTTAGCGTGCTGGTGGAGGGATGCGGTCTTGCCATGCAGGTGCAGGAAGCACGTGAGCGCCTTCTTGACACCGAGGAATTTCTTGGCAGCTTCTTTCTTGCCGCGCGGGCACCGGACGTGGTGGGTCTCGTCCGGGGGCCGCGTGCCTTGGAGCCAGTGCGCCTTCTTGGGGAGGAGGTGGTGGAGGCGCTCCCTGAGCCGCATTGCCCATGCATGATGGAGGGCGAGGCAGCGAGAGGGACATCACGGGAGAGCCCCCTGCGGTGCTGACGAGCTCGGTGATACGAGCGACCCACTCCTCGTAGAGGTCGTCGACGCGGTGGCAGTGCAGGAGCTCATGTGCCAGGAGCAACGCGGCCTGCGCGTCCGTGGGAGCGTGACGAATGTGAGACGACGAACCAGCCGGGGTTAGCGATGGAGTGGCGGTGTGGCCTTCCCGCCGCACCGAGGGGTGCAGCGAAGATGCTTGCTGCTCGTTCCCCGCCCGGCCGGTGGCGGCGTTGGCGGCACGCGACGGAGAACAACGAGGAGGCCCACCGACTAGAGCCGTCTGGGCGACGCGGACAGCGAGAGCAGCCCGGCGCTCGGCGCGAGCTCGGCGAGTGTCTGCCATGGATGCGACGAAGCGATAGGAAGCAGATCAGCGGAAAAGATTTTGGCGCACCCCTACCTGGCGCGCTAAATGTCGGATATCGGGTTCCGGCAAAATCCTTAAGGTTCGAACTCTGGGGTGCGCACAAAGATCTTCTCCCTACCAATTCATGCCCACAATCTCGTCGCGATTCTAAACTAACACAATGAACAACACAAGAGATACAAGGTTTATACTAGTTCGGGCGACCGTTGTTGTGTAATACCCTACTCTTGTGTGTGGTGGTGGATTGCCTCTTGGGTTGATGATGAACAGTATAGAGGAAGAACAGCCTCGCGAGGAGAGGTGTTCTTGTGGTGGAATGTGGATGGTCCTCCCTCTTCTGCTGTGGTGGCTAACCCTATATATAGAGGCACTGGTCCTCTTCCCAAATATTGAGCAGGAAGGGAGCCAACAACGGCCATTTTGAAAGGGGACAGCTAGTATAGGCTATCCTGACTAAAGGTGGTCTTCGACTGCCAAAGGCACTAGCAATGACGCCATCTTGGGCTCCACGGTGACCTCCGTCCTGCCGCTCTGCTGGTCTTGGTCTCGTTGCACTGATATGGAAAACTTTGCTTGATACCTTAGTACTCTCCGCCTGCGCTTGCCCCCTTTGTACCAAAGAGGAAATGAGGACAATGAGCAGGCTGGCGCCCGCCTGGTCTTGATCATCATGGATTGCGTCATGAGCACCTCACGAGGTACTGCTTGCCTTGATCTCTCCGCCTCCTTGCGAGCCTGCCTGGTGAGGCCGCCCCTAAGGAGGCCTTGTGTCGTCCGCCCCGCGAGGCTTGGCCCCTCGCGAGGGTCTTGAACTTGGGTTGATGAAGACAGGTCGTACCAGGCCGCTGGTGAGCGATGCTGCAGGCCGTAGGCAGGCAAGTCTGGGGACCCCCGTTCCTAGAACGCCGACAGATGAGACTGGAGATGAGTCAACTTTAGTTAAAAGGCGTCCCAATGATTCGAAGTTTTTAGATCTAGATGCAAAAATTGATAAAAGTGGGATTGGAGGGGTCAAGACATTAAGTAGCAATGAACCCACTCTTTTGAATTTCAAGGAATTTAATTATAATAATTGTTCTTTAATAGATTTTGTTTCCTTGTTGCAATCCGTGTTGAATTCTCCTCATGCTTATAATCAAAACAAAGCTTTTACTAAACATATCGTTGATGCTATGATGCAATCTTTTGAACAAAAGCTTGAGTTGGAAGTTTCTATCCCTAGAAAACATTATGATGAGTGGGAACCAACTATTACGATAAAGATTAAAGTTTATGAGTGCCATGCTTTGTGTGATTTGGGTGCTAGCGTTTCCACGATTCCAAAAAGTTTGTGTGATGTGTTAGGTTTCCATGAATTTGATGATTGTTCTTTAAATTAGCATCTTGCAAATTCCACTATTAAGAAACCTATGGGAAGGATTATTGATGTTCTTATAGTTGCGAATAGGAATTATGTGCTCGTAGATTTCATTGTTCTTGATATATATTGTAATCCTACTTGTCCTATTATTCTTGGAAGACCTTTCCTTAGAACGATTGGTGCAATTATTGATATGAAAGAAGGAAACATTAGATTCCAATTTCCTTTATGGAAAGGCATGGAAAACTTTCCTAGAAATAAAATTAAATTGCCATATGAATCTATTATGAGAGCCACTTATGGATTGCATACCAAAGATGACAATACCAAGATCTATTCGTGTTTTATGCCTAACTAAGGGCGTTAAACAATAGCGCTTGTTGGGAGGCAACCCAAGTTAATTTTTGTTCTTTGCTTTTTGTTCCTGTTTAGTAATAAATAATTCATCTATCCTGTAGTTAGATATGGTTTTATGTTTTAGTTAGTGTTTGTGCCAAGTTAAACCTTTAGGATAGCTTACGGTGATAGTTGTGTTGATCCTACTGAAAAACAGAAACTTTTGCGCCCAGTAAATAATTTCCAGGATTTTATTGAAACGTGCTTTTGCTCTGATTCTTTCCTCTCTGGATTGGTGCACAAATTTCTTAGGTTTTCCTAATTTTTCGGAATTTTTGGAGTTACATAAGTATTCGAGAGTTACAGATTGCTACAGACTGTTCTATTTTTGGCAGATTCTATTTTCTATGTCTTGTTTGCTTATTTTGATGAATCTATGGGTAGTATCGGGGGGTATGAACCATGAAAAGGTTGTAATATAGTAGATATTACACCAATATAAATAAAGAATGAGTTTTCAATAGTACCTTAAAGTGGTGATTTATTTTCTTATACTAACGGAGCTTATGAGATTTTCTGTTGAGTTTTGTGTTGTGAAGTTTTCATGTTTTGGGTAAGGATTTGTGGACTATGAAATAAGGAGTGGAAAGAGCCTAAGCTTGGGGATGACCAAGGCATGCCAAGGTAATATTCAACGACAACCAAAAGCCTAAGCTTGGGGATGCCCCGGAAGGCATCCCCTCTTTTGTCTTTGTCTATCGGTAACTTTACTTGAGGCTATATTTTTATTCACCACATGATATGTGTTTTGCTTGGGGAGTCTTGTATGGTTTGAGTATTTGCTTTTTAGTTTACCACAATCATCCTTGCTCTATACACCTTTTGGGAGATACACGCATGAATCGTGATTTATTATAATACTCTATGTGCTTCACTTATATCTTTTGAGCTAGGCAATATTACTCTAGTATTTCACTTATATATCTTTTTAGAGCACGGAGGTGGCTTTATTTTATAGAAATTGATGATCTCTCATGCTTCACTTATATTATTTTGAGAGTCTTTTATAATAGCATGGTAATTTGCTTTGGTTATAAATTTAGTCCTAATATGATAGGCATCCAAGAAGGATAGAATAAAAACTTTCATATAAAGTGCATTGAATACTATGAGAAGTTTGATTCTTTATGATTATTTTGAGATATGAAGATGGTGGTATTTGAGTCATGCTAGTGAGTAGTTGTGAATTTGGGAGATACTTGTGTTAAAGTTTGTGATTCCCGTAGCATGCACGTATGGTGAACCGTTATGTGATGAAGTCGGAGCATGATTTATTTTTTGATTGTCTTCCTTATGAGTGGCGGTCGGGGATGAGCGGTGGTCTTTTCCTACCAATCTATCCCCCTAGGAGCATGCGCATAGTACTTCGTTTCGATAACTATTAGATTTTTGCAATAAGTATGTGAGTTCTTTATGACTAATGTTGAGTCCATGGATTATACGCAATCTCACCCTTCCACCATTGCT
The DNA here is from genome assembly GCF_018294505.1 of Triticum aestivum. NCBI lineage: Eukaryota > Viridiplantae > Streptophyta > Magnoliopsida > Poales > Poaceae > Triticum > Triticum aestivum. The sequence continues at coordinate 429,984,732 of NC_057798.1, read as the reverse complement.
AGACTCTCTGGTACCGCGCAACTTTCGCCGGTACCATACACCCACCATATACTTTCCTCAAAACAGCCACCATACCTACCTATTATGGCATTTCCATAACCATTCCGAGATATATTGCCATGCAACTTTCCACCGTTCCGTTTATTATGACACACTTCACCATTGTCATATTGCTTTGTATGATCATTGTATTTGTGGCAAATCCACCGTTCATAATTCTTTCATACATGTCACTCTTAAGTCATTGTGCATCCCGATATACCGCCAGAGGCATTTATATAGAGTCATATTTTGTTCTAAGTATCGAGTTGTAATTCTTGAGTTGTAAGTAAATAAAAGTGTGATGATCTTCATTATTAGAGCAATGTCCCATGTGAGGAAAGGATGATGGAGGCTATGATTCCCCCACAAGTTGGGATGAGACTCCGGACGAAAAAAATAGAGGCCAGATAAAAAAAGAGAAAGGCCCAAACAACAAAGCAAAAAAATGGGAGAAAAAGAAAGAAGGGGCAATGTTGCTATCCTTTTACCACACTTATGCTTCAAAGTAGCACCATGATCTTCATGATAGAGAGTCTCCTATGATATCACCTTCATATACTAGTGGGAGTTTTTCATTATAGAACTTGGCTTGTATATTCCACTGATGGGCTTCCTTAAACTGCCCTAGGTCTTTATGAGCAAGCAAGTTGGATGCACACCCACTTAGTTTCTTTTTGAGCTTTCATACACTTATAGCCAGTGGCGGAGCTTCACCCAAATTGCTGGGCGGGCCGGTGGAGCCTAGTTGAAGGAAATTACTATTGTGTTTTTATTCGATGTCTAAATAATAGGTAAACATTACAGAAATTTGCATTGGTTGGGCGGGCCAGGGCACAGGTTGGCCTAGCCGTAGCTCCGCCAGTGCTTATAGCTCTAGTGCATCCGTTGCATGGCAATCCCTTCTCACTCACATTGATATCTATTTATGGGCATCTCCATAGCTCGCTGATATGCCTACTTGACGTGAGAATATCTCCCTCTTTTTGCCTTCTCCACAACCACCATATTCTCTTCCACCATAGTGCTATATTCATGGCTCATGCTCATGTATTGCGTGAAAGTTGAAAAAGTTTGAGAACATCAAAGTATGAAACAATTGCTTGCCTTGTCATTGGGGTTATGCATGATTTAAATATTTTGTGTGATGAAGACAAAGCATAGCCAGACTATATAATTTTGTAGGGATAGCTTTCTTTGGCCATGTTATTTTGAGAAGACATGATTGCTTTATTAGTATGCTTGAAGTATTATTGTTTTTATGTCAACATTAAACTTTTGTTTGGAATCTTACTAATCTGAACATTCATGCCACAATAAAGAGAATTACATGGATAAATATGTTAGGTAGCATTCCACATCAAAAATTCTGTTTTTATCATTTACCTACTTGAGGACGAGCAGGAATTAAGCTTGGGGATGCTTGATATGTCTCCAACGTATCAATAATTTTTTATTGTTCCATGCTATTATATTATCTGTTTTGGATGTTTTATATGCATTAATATGCTATTTTATATTATTTTTTGGACCAACCTATTAACCTAGAGCCCAGTGCCAGTTTTTGTTTTTTTGCTTGTTTTAGAGTTTCGCAGAAATGGAATAACAAACGGAGTCCAAACAGAATAAAACTTTTGCGATGATCTTTCTTGGACCAGAAGCAAACCAGGAGACTTGGAGATGAAGTCGGAGAAGCAACGAGGTGGCCATGAGGGTGGAGGGCGTGCCCCCTACCTAGTGGGTCTCCTGACCTAATTCTTTCGCACATATATACTCTTATACCCCAAAACCATCAGGGGGAGCCACGAAAACACTTTTCCACCGCGGCAACCTTCTCTACCCGTGAGATCCCATCTAGGGACCTTTTCCGGCGTTCTGCCGGAGGGGGATTCTATCATGGAGGGCTTCTACATCAACACCATTGCCCTTCCGAAGAAGCGTGAGTAGTTTACCACAGACCTATGGGTCCATAGCTAGTAGCTAGATGGCTTATTCTCTCTCTTTGATTCTCAATACCATGTTCTCCTCGATGTTCTTTGAGATCTATTAGATGTAATACTCTTTTGCGTTGTGTTTGACGAGATGTGATGAATTGTGGATTTATGATCAGATTATCTATTAATATTATTTGAATCTTCTCTGAATTCTTATATGCATGATTTGATATCTTTGCAAGTCTCTTCAAATTACCGATTTAGTTTGGCCTACTAGATTGGTTTTCTTGCAATGCGAGAAGTGCTTAGCTTTGGATTCAATCTTGCGGTGTCCTTTCACAGTGACAGTGGGGGCAGCAAGGCACGTATTGTATTGTTGCCATCGAGGATAAAAAGATGGAGTTTTCATCATATTGCTTGAGTTAATTCCTCTACATCATGTCATCTTACTTAATGAATTACTCCATTCTTTATGAACTTAATACTCTAGATGCATGCTGGATAGCGGTCGATGTGTGGAGTAATAGTAGTAGATGCAGAATCGTTTCGGTCTACTTGACACGGACGTGATGCCTATGTTCATGATCATTGCCTTAGAGATCGTCATAATTATGCGCTCTTCTGTCAATTGCTCGGCAGTAATTTATTCACCCACCATATTATTTGCTATCTTGAGAGAAGCCACTAGTGAAACCTATGGCCCTCGGGTCTCTTTTCCATCATACAAGTTCTCTTTTCCATCATACTAGTTTCTGATCTACTATTTTGTAACCTTTTACTTTCCGATCTATAAACCAAAAATACCAAAACTATTTACTTTACCGTTTATCTATCTCTATCAGTTCTCACTTTTGCAAGTAACCGTGAAGGGATTGACAACATCTTTATCTCATTGGGTGCAAGTTTGTTTGATTGTTTGTGCAGGTATTCGGTGACTTGTGCGTTGTCTCATACTGGATTGATACCTTGGTTCTTAAACTGAGGGAAATACTTATTGTACTTTGCTGCATCACCCTTTCCTTTTCAAGGGAAAAACCAATGCAAGCTCAAGAGGTAACTCTGAGCCCAAGAAGAATTTTTCAATTTTGCATACCTCTTCTAGGTACACTACAAAAAATACACTTTTGTGATGATACATGTTTGTCACAGTAGGTCATGTTTTCTATCATGCATGTACATCCATGACCAGAATCAAGATAGTCATACATGTGCTATCGTAGAAGTGTTCCATGACATTACCAGAATTATCATCACGGAAGTGTCCACTTCCATGATGATAAATGGTGCGTCATAGAAGTGCTTTCGTCAATGGTAATCGACACGTGACATCCACTGTAACGGGTTGTCGTTAAGCTATCGAGTTCCAGTTTGGATTCGATAACCCGTTAACAGCCCCGACCAATGAGGATTTTCCACGTGTAAAATTCTCATTTGCCAGAGGATTCACGTGTCGGCTCAGTGTTGGGATAGATGTCATCCACTCATAGTACGGGAGGCGCCTATGGTACATTGGCATGTGGCAAGGCCAAATAGTGGCCCATTCCACTGAAAAAGGTCGGCCTAGTAAAAATTAGCAGGCCAGACCATATAAGGCCTACTTGTGTCAGGTCCATTTAAGCCCACGGCCCATATAAGATGTGCCAATTCGGCCTGTCAACGGCTCGTTAACGATTTGACACCATTGCAGCCCATCGTCAGTTCGAGCCCGTTAACAGCCCGCTATATATTTGTACTCAATATTGGCCCGATGTGGTTTCGGCCTGTTAACAGCCCATTCAAGGGGCGGGCCAATTTTCAAGATGTACGTCTTTCGGCCTTTTAGCGACCCATTTAGGTGTTGGGCCAATTATCGGCCCGGTGTGTCTTTCAGCCTGTTAACGGCCCATAAATGAGTTGGGACATTTGTAGTCGGACCTGAGTTTTGGCCTTTTAATGGCCCATGCTCTTCATGGTCCGATACCAGCCTGGTTTCTCTTTCGGCCTGCTAAAGGCCCACAACACAGTTGGGCCATATATAGTACGACCTGACTTTCAGCCTCTTAGAGGCCCACTTCATGGTCCAGTACGAGCCCGCTGTCTCGTTTGGCCTGCTAAAGGCCCATAGTATAGTTGGGCCATATGTAGCCCGACCTTAGTATCGGCCTATTAACGGCCCGTGAAATCAAATGGGCCGACCTGTTGCCCGCTTCGATGTCGGCCTGTTAACGACACGGGAGGTAACATGGCCGAGCATTAACTGTTGGCTTGTTTCAATTATAGCGACCCAATAGAGCTTTCCGCCTGGTTACGGCCCATTAACTTAATGGGCCCACTAAAGTTTGAACATGTCTGTAGGCCCAATTAGATAACTTGAGCCCATTACGATGAGCAATTATGCACAGCACCAAAACCGATCAATCAAAGGCCTATGAGAATTTTGGCCCCTTTGAGCCCATTAGGGAAGCCCATTAAAGGCGGTGGGTTGCTTCCTTCATATAGGGCCCACGGCTGTTCATGCTAACTAATAATTTCACTACTTTTTTAGCTTCCTAGCGACCAGTTAGCTGGAATGCGAGGCACGCTAAGCAAAGGTACGACATACAAGGAAAAACATTGCACATCCAGCATATGTTACAGGAAATTACATCCACTTGGCAATCAAAGATTGATGCCAGTGCAAATAAATGAACAGAACATAACGATCTACAACGTCACAATCTATAACCTCAGCGCAGATGACACCCATAAGCATGTGAGCAAGTTCTTCCTTCTTTGCTACACTGTCTCTAAAAACATTGATCAGTTATTGTTGCGCAAGAATGTGCACCTCTGAATCCTCCACGATTTCCATCATTGCTTCATCCAGTAATTGGTTCACAAACATAGATTTTTCCATTGCATTCGAGAGAGAGGAAACTGAACAGATTCAGATGGCGATTTTGGCAGGCTTGTATTATTGATAGTGGAGAGTGTCTCGACCACTATATCATAACATAAATTAGGAGGGGAACCGAACAGTTAATCAAGAGTTATTGCCATACTACCTAGCCTAGATTTATTGGAAAGAAACAATGGGGTTTGTTGGGGAGATAACTATTTGTGTAAGCCGCCTAGCCCAGGAGGGGCCGGGTTACGCAAAGAGGACTCACCAGAAAGAAGCCCAAGACCAAAGCATGAAGATGGCGGTTCATAGAGGGCTTAAGGCCCACAGGAGACTTAAGGCCCGTTGTAGTAAACCGCCACAGTAATATGACTTGTATCATAAGGTAGACTTAACTAGTCACCGAGCTGGACACTGTTTATAAGCCGGTCGGGACTCTGTAAGCCGCATGACATCAACCCGTGTATATAAGGGGACGACCTGCTGGCAGCTTAGGGCAGGAAACAACTCATCGAGGGCCGGGCATAACGTATCTCGCTCCCTGGTCATCGAAACATCAATACCAACCCAACTAGACGTAGGCCTTACCTTCACCGTAAGGGCCGAACTAGTATAAACCCTCTCGTGTCCCTTGTTCCGATTAACCCCTTCAAGCTTCCTAGTTGCGATGGCTCCACAACTAAGTCCTTTTCACGAGGACATCTGACGTGACAATTCGACGACAGTTGGCGCCCACCATGGGGCCAGCGCACGTTGGATTTGAGTTCTTGAAGGGCAACTTCGAAGGGCTCAAGGGATACGCAGTGGGCCGGATGACCAAGAGTCATCGCGGCAAGATCTACATCGACGACGAAGGCTGGGGCCCTGACACCGGCTCAATTGAGTACGGGTACCGGGTCCCCTTCGGAGGGATCCACGTCTTCATCAGCCGGATTGGTGAGCCGGGACCTGAGCCGGACAACTGCACCGACCTCGTCGAGACGGCTCAGCGTGCGAAACCCGCCCGGGCTCAACCCGGCATGAAGCCTGTCTTTGTGGGTTGCGTCCATGGAGAAGAGCTTTCGGAAGGACCTGAAGATGGTGGTGAGACGGCCGTCCACTCTGACGGTGATTCATCCGCCGGTTCAACAGATTCGATGTATCAAGTACAAGATGGCATGCTCGGGGGCTGTTCCGATGGCTTCAGTATTCCAGACCCCTGTGAGTCGCCGAATTGGGCAGGAGTCTTCATGGTTGGGACTCAACCCGGCCAAAACTCTACAGCCGCTGCTACAATTACGTCCGGGATAGGAGCGGCCGGGGCAGGAGGCCCTGTGCGCCCGCCGGCTCAAGTGCTAATAGATCTCATGGATAAGCTTACAGCCCTGTTAACCGCCACGGTTATCCCTGCGAACAAAGATGAGCATGACGCGGAGGTGGCACGGGTGCGTGAGGAGATAGCTCAGGCCAAGGAGGCCTTGGTAGCTGAGGATACTAGACTAGCTATAGAGTGAGCGGCTCTCGACGCCCAGGCACAGCGGTTTTAGTCAGAAGCTTACCAGCTCACGATGAGCTTAAACGCATCCAATGTGGTAATGAGGAGGAGACACCAGAAAACCCAATCCCGCTTACCTCCGAATTATGACCCTCGGGTTCTTTTCGCTACACCCGGAGCCGGACCAAGTAACCCGCCGGATGCCAATCAGTTTATGACAGCCGGAGCAGGAGGACCGGCTCAGCCTCGAGAGATGCCGCCTCCTCATGTGAGCATGGCACCACCGTGTTATGTGCCGATACCGGAGGGTCACTTTTCCAACCCCATGGAGAATTTAATCGCAGCATCAGCGCGTCTGTGTAACGCCCCGAGACCGACGCTCTAGAAGACTTCTAGCTATTCCGAGTTTCACCGTGTGTTTGTTTTGCTTGTTGCATTCATCAATGCATCATTTGCTTTGCATCATGTCATCATGCAACCCCTTTTTAAAAACTCGCCTAAATAAATTGCATAGATCTTTGATCTATTTAAATTGAGGGAGTTCACATGGTGATTTTCTCTTCATAACATATCCTCCCAATATTATTTATGGAGCTAATAAATATTCCACTAATTTGGAATTCACCATAACACACTTGCAAAATATTCCATGCCTTTGTTATATCACTTCTTGACCTCAAACTTTGTCCATAAATTCTTTCATCACTTTCCGGAGCTCCACCAAAAATCTCAACATTTTGGCCACTCCTAAACCTTGTCCTAGTTCAAACCATTTAAATTAAATTCAAATGAGTTTGAGTTTAAATCTTGCATTCATGCCAACTTCTATTTTCTTGGATTAAGCTCATTTTTATGAGTCCGGGAAAATTAACCCTATGCGCAAATTCTTCCCCTAACCCTCTCTTTCTTTCTCTTCTCTCTAATTCTTTTCTGCTAAAGAATAGAAGGGAGGGAGAGAGAGTCTAGCCCATCTGGGTGTCCTAGCCCACAGCACCAGCCCACCTCATTAGGCCCAGCCGGCCCTAGCTCCACAACCCTTGCCTCATCCTGGTCGACCCCCTCCTCCTCCTTGTTCCCACGCGCGCCGCCATCCATCTCCTCGCTCGATCCCCATCTCCCCTCGATCTCCTCCCTCGCGCCCCTTCCTCCTTTGCCTCATCCCCAACGCCTGGAGGCCTCCTCCCTTGCCTCTCGATCCCGCCGCGCCGGCCTGCGGCCGTCGCTGATGACGAGCTCCACCAGGAGCCCGGAGTCCCCTGCCCCCTTTTCACGAGCGCCGTGCGCGCTGGCACCCGCGCCGCTCCTCCCCATCGTTTTGGCCGGAGCTCGCCGTGCCCCATCCCCATGGTCGCTGTTGTCGCAACCGTCGCTCGACTCCACCACACGCGTGCCTCGCGCCGGGCCTCCTCTCTCCAGTGCCGCCCTCCATCTTCCTCCATCTTCCCCGGCGCCCTATGCCTCTTCTCCGCCTCCTTGTTCGTCTCCCAGCACGCACACGCCTGCAACTATGGTGCTCATGCCCGACCGCAGCAGCATCAGGACGTCGCCGCCGCCCGCCTTGTCTTCTCCTCCCGAGATCCTTCTCCCGTGGCCATACACATCACACGCGACACCTCAGTCGCGGATGCGCCCTGGTGCATCGTTGCCGGCAACCTCCTGCTTCGTGCCACCTCTCATGTGACGCGCACGTCGCCACTTGCCTCTGGCCGCCACCGAGAACCTCGAGTCCCACCCAGAGCCCAAGTGTGAAGACTCCGTGGATGTGAATCTCACTTGTGCCACTTTGGATCGCCAAGACCGTCAAGGATCGAGACTGCTCGAGACCATGTCGTCTCGCCGGAAGGTCAAGACCGTTACGGGATTCACCAAGTACCACTACGACCCGTGTACAACTACCTTTGCCAAGACCGGACCGACAAGTACCCCTTCGAGTTGACAAGACCGGCAAGCCCGACGACCCCGAACATCTATGAAACGTGTACCACTACTTCCACTACCGTTGCCACGTGAACAACTACTTCCCACGACGACCCGTGAACGACTACTTCCTCTACATCATACCGAACTCGATTCGCCCCAAAATGCATGCTTCAAAGGTATAATCTCGAGACGATCACGACCGTGAACGAATGCTTTGTTGTATGAGATGCTCGTGTTTGCACCGTGTCCGAGAGAGGTCATTGCACGTTCCTCGTTTGCCATGTCGCCGTCTTGTGGGACACCCGATATCCGGGATCACCCCACCATCTTTTGCATGTTCCACACCTCCACATCTTCGTTTGCACCGGTCGCTCAACGAGTTATCGGAACCGGGACGTTGCCATGGCATCGTTTCCGTTTTCATCGCCGTGGAACCCTATTCTTTCTGCCATGGTGACCAAATGCTCCTAATCATCTTCATGTCAACATTTTCATAAAAAATTGCATAAAACTTGTGCATGCCGTCTGCATCATGATAACAACATTTAAGATGTTTTAAATTGTTGTTTTCTTTGAAATTGCTAAATGACATGGGGATTTTCCGGATTTGTTGTTGGTTATATCCGGCCCCATTTAAATTGTCTAAATAGTTAGTTTTATTATGCTTCACCTCTTGCCATGTTTAATAACATTTAATATTGTTGTGTACCTAAACGAGAGAGAACTAAATAATTGATGTGGTGTTTTATCAATATGCAACTCGTTGCATATTGAGCTCCACTTAAATTGTAGTGTTGTTTGTTGCACTTTGCCATGCCATGCCTCATTAAATCGGACATGCATCATACTTGGTTGTGCATCATGCCATGATTATGCTTGTGTGTTTACCATATTGTTTGCTTCTCTCGTTAGCTTCGGTTTCGTTCCGGAGTTGTGAGGATTCGTTCGACTATGTCCATTGATCTTCTTCATGGACTCGTTCTTCTTCCTAGCGGGATTTCAAGCAAGATGACCGCTACCCTGGATCTCACTACTATCATTGCCATGCTAGTTGCTTCGTTCTATCGCTTTGCTGCGCTACCCATCACCAGTTTATCAAGCCTCCCCAAATTGCCATGTCAGCCTCTAACCTTTTTCATCCTTCCTAGCGAACCATTGCTTGGCTATGTTACCGCTTTGCTCAGCCCCTCTTATAGCATTGTTAGTTGCAGGTGAAGTTGAAGATTGCCCCATGATGGACAGGATTATGTTGGGATATCACAATATCTCTTATTTAATTAATGCATCTATATACTTGGTAAAGGGTGGAAGACTCGGCCTTATGCCTGGTGTTTTGTTCCACTCTTGCCACCCTAGTTTCCGTCATACCGGTGTTATGTTCCCGGATTTTGCGTTCCTTACGCAGTTGGGTGATTTATGGGACCCCCTTGACAGTTCGCTTTGAATAAAACTCCTCCAGCAAGGCCCAACCTTGGTTTTACCATTTGCCTCACCTAGCCCTTTTTCCCTTGGGTTTTCGGAGCCCGAGGGTCATCTTTATTTTAGCCCCCTCGGGCCAGTGCTTGTCTAAGTGTTGGTCCGAACCGAGCCGCCTGCGGGGCCCCCTCGGGGAAACTCGAGGTCTAGTTTTACTCGTAGCCTGTCTCATCCGGTGTTGCCCTGAGAACGAGATATGTGCAGCTCCTATCGGGATTGTCGGCGCATCGGGCGGTCTTGCTGGTCTTGTTTTACCATTATCGAAATGTCTTGTAAACCGGGATTCCGAGTCTGATCGGGTCTTCCTGGGAGAAGGTATATCCTTCGTTGATCGCGAGAGCTTATCATGGGCTAAGTTGGGACACCCCTACAGGGTATAAACTTTTGAAAGTCGTGCCCTCGGTTATGTGGCAGATGGGAATTTGTTAATGTCCGGTTGTAGATAACTTGACACCAGATCCGAATTAAAACGCATCAATTGTGTGTGTAGCCGTGATGGTCACTTTTCGGCGGAGTCCGGGAAGTGAACACAGTTTTGGGTTATGTTTGACGTAAGTAGGAGTTCAGGATCACTTCTTGATCATTGCTAGCTTCACGACCGTTCCATTGCTCCTCTTCTCGCTCTTATTTGCGTATGTTAGCCACCATATATGCTTAGTCGCTGCTGCAACCTAACCACTTTACCCCTTCATTTCCCTTTAAGCTTTGCTAGTCTTGATACCCATGGTAATGGGATTGCTGAGTCCTCGTGGCTCACAGATTACTACAACACCAGTTGCAGGTACAGGTTTTGCGATGATCATGACGCGAGAGCTATGTTTGCTTGTTTCAGAGTTATTCTTCTGCTTCTTCTTCGATCAGGGGATAGGTTCCAGGTCGGCGGCCTGGGCTAGCAGGGTGGATGTCGTTTGCATTTCTGTTTGTGTTTCATCCGTAGTTGGATGTTGATCTTATGTATGATGTATTGATGTATTCTTGCGGCATTTGTATGTCTTGTATGTATCCCCATCTATTATGTAATGTTGATGTAATGATATCCACCTTGCAAAAGCATTTCAATATGCGGTTCTATCCTTGGTGGGACCTTCGAGTCTCTTTAGGATACTATCGCATATTGGGTGTGACAGTCTGGCAGCTCTCCCAGTAGACGGTGATGATCCAACAGTGGTGGAGACCCGGAGAATCAGGGAACTTGTCCAGACGGCCCTGGCTCAGCAAGAGACCTATTCTTATAGCCGGGACAGGATTCATTCAACTCCTCCACCTTGGTTAGCACCGCCTCGTCGGAATCGGAGCCCGAGTTACAGCAGGCACATGGAGTCCGAAGCTTTATCAAGCAATGCCCAACGCCGTGAACAACATGGTGGCTATAACCCGGTGCAAGACCGAGTACGTCAGGAGAACGAGCGGGCGGCTCAGCTAGTGGCTCAACAGGCGGCTCATCAGAATATTCCAGAGTATCCAACAACTTCTATTGATATAGGGGTAGCCACCAGAACCGGTGGTGTTCCTTGTTTGGTACCGGCTTTGCCCAACATGCGCCTGCCCAAGGACTTCAAGGGACCTCAAAAAGTGCCAAATTACACGGCCGACTTACAGCCTGGAGCATGGATTGAGAGTTATGAGATGGCCATGGATCTGTTGGAAGTCAGTGACGTGGCAATGACTAAATATTTCACCATGATGTTAGATGGAACGGCCCGGTCTTGGTTAAAAAGCTTACCACCCAATTCCATTGGTTCGTGGGAGGAGTTAAAAGCCCGTTTCATCCAGAACTTCAAGGACACCTGTAAGCAATCTATGTTGATCGTGGACTTGACGAATTGTAAGCAGGGAGAGGGTGAATCCACCACCCATTGGGCACGCCGGGTCAAGGAGATAATTCATTCATCTGATAAGATGGATGCCGGCTCTACAGTCCTCATGTTGGAGAAAAATTGCAGCTTTGAGCCGCGGAGGCAGAAACTGGGGCGCCTTAAACGTGACTGCAAGGATATGGGTACGCTAATGGCTGCTTTAGTCAAATATGCCGATTCTGATAGTACCAAGGATCCCGCGTCTGATGATGAGAAGGCAGGGAAGTGAAAAAGGAACGGCAATGGAAAGGGTCAACAACACAACCCGGTGAATCAAAGCGGCAATAAGCGTAAGGCGGACGGCAACCCGGAGTTTGTAGCCAACGCTAATGCACAGGGTAACAATCAGAGACGTAGGGGTAAGTGGCCTCGATCCGGCGGGTCAGGCCCATCTCTTGAGCAGCTACTCAATGAGCCCTGCCCGGGAGCACCCCGCTACACACATGTGGAAAGATTGTGCGGTCGTGAAGGCGTTTAAAAATTCCAATATCTTTGATGGCAGTCATGGATCTGGTGGCGGTTCAGGGGCTGGCGGCTTACATGGCCCGGGCGGCGGTTCAAACTCCGGTTTTCAGGGACAGTCGGGTGGAAATAATCAGCAGCAATCTGGTCAGGGAGGACAACAGCAGCAGCAGTCGGGTTATCAAAGCCATCTGAAACAGTTGAGTGGTGGGCAGTACCATGTGTTTACCACTAGCTTATGCAAACGTGACCGGAAGGTTCATAAGAGGGTTGTAAATTTGATTGAGCTGGCAATTCCTCGTTATTTGAGATGGTCAGAGCAACCCATTATATGGAGCAGAGAGGATCATCCTCCATGAGTCGATAATCCGGGTCAGTTAGCCCTGGTGGTAGCACCCCAGGTTGGTGGATATAAATTCACTAAGGTGCTCATGAACGGAGGTAGCAGCATCAATATCCTCTACTACGAGACTTTTCAGCGCATGGGGTTGACTGAGAAGAATCTGAGAACATCCAACACTATTTTCCGTGGGGTGGTTCCCGGCAAGTCGGCTTACCCAGTTGGGAAGATTGAATTGGAGGTGGCTTTTGGAGATGAGTATGATTTCAGGGCTGAGAAATTGACGTTTGAAGTGGTTAAAATCAGGAGTCCATATCACGTTCTGTTTGGGCGACCGGCTTATGCTAAATTCATGGAACGACAGTGTTACGTTTACTCACATCTCAAGATGCCGGGTTACAAGGGCACCATCACTATGCATGGGAGTCAAAAGGTGGCCTTGGAATGTGAAGAAGGCGACGCGGCTTATGCTGAGACTGCCTGTGCCGCGGAGGAGCTCAAATTCTATCAAGACAATGTTGACCCAACGGATATGACCTCCCTCAAGAAACCAACTAACGAGCATGACCCCACGTTGAAGTTTAGATCGGCCGCTGAGACAAAGCTTGTTGACTTTACCCCAGGAGACACCTCTAAGAAGTTCAGTATCAGTGCCAATTTGGATCCTAAATAGGAAAGCGCGCTCACCGAGTTCATCCGTGAGAACCGGGACATCTTTGCATGGAAACCTTCTGACATGCCGGGTGTACCGAGGGAACTCGCTGATCGAAAGTATAAGCCTGTCAGGCAGTTTCTCCGACGGTTCAACAAAGAGAGATGGAAAGCTATTGGGGAAGAGGTCGCCCGGCTCTTAGCGGCCGGGTTTATTGTTAAAGTTTTTCACCTGGAGTGGTTGGCTAACCCGGTGTTATTGCTCAAGAAGAACGGCACTTGGTGGATGTGTGTGGATTACACGGACTTAAACAAGGCTTGTCCGGCTGATCCCTTTGCTCTCCCCCGTATTGATCAAATCATTGATGCTACGGTGGGTTGTGAACATTTGAGCTTCTTGGATGCTTACTCTGTCTATCATCATATCAAGATGGCAGTTAAAGACCAGGAGAAGACAGCTTTCATTACTCCGTTTGGAGCCTTCTGTTATGTATCTATGCCATTTGGACTCAAAAGTGCCCAGGCAACTTATCAGTGGTGTGTGCAGAACTGTTTGCACGATCAAATTGGGCGTAATGTTCATGCTTACGTAGATGACATTGTGGTAAAGTCCAGGGAAAAGGAAACCTTGATATATGACCTAAAAGAGACCTTTGATAATCTCCGGGTTTACAAGATGATGCTTAACCCGTCCAAGTGTGTGTTTGGTGTACCTGCGGGCAAGCTCTTAGGTTTTCTAGTGTCAAACAGAGGCATTGAAGCTAATCCGGAGAAGATTAAGGCGATTACCTCTCTGGCTAAGCCGGCGTGCATCAATGATGTTCAGCGCCTGGCGGGTCGTGTTGCCGCTTTAAGTCGGTTCATAAGCCGGTTAGGTGAGAAGGCCCTTCCATTATATCAGATGATGAAGAAAACTGACGCTTTTGTCTGGAGTGATGCTGTGGATGCTGCCTTTGAAGACTTGAAGAGGCAATTGTCTGAACCACCGGTTCTTGCGGCTCCCATTGACAGAGAGTCGTTGCTGTTATATGTGGCTACTAACTCACGAGAGGTCAGTGTTGGCATCGTGGTGGAGCGTAAGGAAGCTGGCAAGGAGCATCCGGTTCAACGGCCGGTTTATTATATTAGTGAGGTGCTCATTGAGTCTAAACAAAGGTATCCACATTGGCAAAAACTTGTTTATGGTGTGTTCATGGCAAACCGGAAGTTGAAGCAGTACTTCCAAAGTCATCCTATAACGGTGGTAAGTTCAGCCCCTCTGGGAGACATCATTCAGAACAGGGAGGCCACAGGACGAATCGCTAAGTGGGCTATTGAGCTTGGGCCCTATGGTTTGAAGTATATGCCCCGTACTGCTATCAAATCTCAAGACTTGGTCGACTTTATCAATGATTGTACAGAGTTGCAGGCACCTGAGGAGAAGCCGGATAATATGTATTGGACTATTCACTTTGATGGGTCCAGGCAGTTAGAAGGCTCAGGGGCTGGAGTTGTTTTAACTTCCCCTCGAGGTGACAAATTTTGCTATGTGCTCCGGCTCATGTTTCCCTGTACTAACAATGCAGCTGAATATTAGGCTTTGCTCCATGGTCTCCGGATGGCCAAGGAGATGAATTTGAGCCGGGTAAGGTGTTTGGGCGACTCAGATCTCGTGGCTCAACAGGTCTCAGGCAAGTGGGATTCTAAAGATCCCCTTATGGCGGCTTACCATCGTGAAGTAGATGTTGTAGCTGGGCACTTCAGAGGGTATCAAGTGGAGCACATTGATAGAAGGAAGAATGAGGCGGCTCATGCGTTAAGCCGGTTGGGATCTCAGCGTAAGCCGGTGCCGCCTAACACCTTTCTTGACGTTTTGCATAATCCTTCTGTCAAGGTACCTACAGAGGAAGAGCTAGCAGTGCTAGACCCGGAGCCGCAGTTGGTGGCCGCGCTTCACGTCATCCAAGATTGGACATTGCCATACTTGGCTTATATGACCCGGGGAGAGCTGCCTGAGGATGAGACCTTGGCGAGACAAATTGTCAGGCGGTCCAAATCCATGACAATTGTTAATGGCGAGTTACATCACCTCAGTGTCACAGGGGCATTCCAGTGTTGTGTGTCACCTGCGAAGGGTCAAGAGAGACTCCGAGAGATCCATGAAGGAGGTTGTGGTCATCATGCCGGCTCAAAATCTCTGGTGGCCAAGGCTTTCCATCATGGTTTCTACTGGCTCACGGCTCATGCTGATGCAGAGGATCTGGTCAGTAAATGTGATGGTTGTCAGAAGTTCTCACGACGTGCTCATGTGCCGGCTCAAGAATTAAGGATGATCCCAATTACTTGGCCGTTCAGAGTCTAGGGGCTTGACATGGTTGGACCCTTCAAAAGGTCTATGGATAAAAAGACACATCTCCTGGTGGTAGTAGATAAGTTTACAAAGTGGGTTGAGGCGGAGCCAGTCAGTAAGTGTGATGCGGCCACAACAGTTCAGTTCATGAAAAAAGTGATCTTTCGTTTTGGTTTCCCACACAACATTATAACTGATAATGGTACTAATCTTTCCAAGGGAGCCATGGAAGAGTTCTGTCAACGAGAACATATCCGGCTTGATGTTTCGGCTGTTGCTCATCCTCAATCCAATGGTCAAGCAGAAAGAGCTAATCAAGAGATACTGAAGGGTATTAAGCCCTGGCTCTTAGTCCCCTTAAAATGGACTCTGGGTTGCTGGGTGGAGGAGTTACCCTCTGTACTATGGAGCATCAACACTACGCCTAACAGATCTACGGGTTACACACCTTTTTTCATGGTCTATGGAGCAGAGGCAGTTCTCCCAAGTGACATCCGACACGACTCACCCTTTTTGGCGGCTTATGTTGAGGCGGACAATGAAAAGGCTCGTCAGGAGGCACTTGACTTGTTGGATGAGGAGCGAGACTTGGCAATAGCCCGCTCGGCGATTTACCGGCAAGACCTGCGCCGTTATCACAGCCGCCGGGTCAAGAGCAGAACCTTTCAGGAAGGTGATTTGGTGCTCCGTCTCATCCAGGATCAATCTAACATACACAAGCTATCTTCGCCTTGGGAAGGACCCTTTGTGGTCAGCAAGAATCTGAACAACGGGTCATACTACCTCATTGATATTCGAGAGCGCAAGGACTCATGTAAATCGGAGGAGGAGACTCGCCGGCCGTGGAATATAGCCCATCTTCGGCCTTACTATACTTGAGCCACCAGCTCTTAAGATGTATATACTTTTGACGATGTACATAGTATATAAAGCAATAAAGCAGGACCTCTGTCCTTTTTTCCCATAAAGAATGTTTTTATGTCTTCTTTATCAGGTGGTGGACACTACCAACAGGGAGCGGATCATATCTGAATCCGACTTTCCCTTTGGTCTGGCTTATGATCATATCTGAATCTAGCCATGATCACTTGGGGGCTTCCTGTTCAAACATAGGTCATATTCGAACCAAAGAGAACATAGCTGTCGATACCCGTTTGATCGGCATACTACCAAACCCACTTGGGGGCTTCTTGACCATATTTGAATCACATCTTAACCCCTTTGGGTCTGATGTGGATCGTATTCGAATAAGCGTCATTAAACAACTCTTATGGTCACTTGGGGGCTTCCTGTTCAAACATAGGTCGTATTCGAACCAAAGAGAACATAGCTGTCCATACCCATTTGATCGGCATCGCCAAGCCACTGGGAGCTATATGACCGTATCCGAATCTTAGCTTAACCCCTTTGGAACGGTTTACTGATCGTATTCGAATCAGAAGCCTGTAAATGTTGGTTATTATCCATTATAAGCATAAATTATTTTGACTATCCTGAGACCTTGTGAAAGGCATTATGCGATGTTCTCTGTCTTTTCCGGTTTAATATTGGTCACACCAGGTTGTTAAATACCAGGTGAGCATCATATCAGCAGGGAAGATTATCAAGGGGATCGCAGGTATGTTATCATGGTTATGTTTAAACAACTATAATCGTAAACCGGCTCGTATATGGTATCTTTGGTTGGTATTCCGGGTTATCAATACTTTATGTGACCCCCGGCGCGATAAACCGCCAAGGGAACTTTTGTTTGTTTCATGTGCAGGATAAGGCAAGCAAAATTTAAACGTCAAAGGAATAAAGGTTTAAACGTAAGCCCGAAATCTATAGCAATAGCGGCTTACAAAAGTGACTAAGCGCTCGGAACATGCGTGAAGGCATGACAAACATTGAGAAGTTTTTTATACCCTATTACAAGACTCCCCGAGTCTGAACAAATTGTTTTTTCACAACACCTGGCGACTTACTCCTTCGGCGGGCTTGAAGACTCCAGGTTATCCTTCTCCGCTTCTCCATCGGCTGTCTTGTCCTGGAAAGTTGATGAGGCCCAGTCAATGCCGCTCAAAGCTTCAAACTCAGCATCATCATCTATTAAACCGGCTGGGTCCACTTCAGGGGCAAAAGTATGCTTACGAATAGGAGGGATCAGGCTGACTTCATCATATGGAATGTTTGGAATTCTCCGGTTCTCACTGTCATAGCCCGGAGAGTACTTTGTGAGGTCAGTATCGTTCCCAATGAGGGTAGCCACAGGACGTATGACTTTGACACAGGCGATAAAGTCATGATCATCAAATACAGTGCCGTCCTCCTTCCGACTGGGGTATCGAAGAGCAAGGTCGGCCGGGTCTAGCTCTGGAAGCCATGCTTTTGCCCAGCTCAATGCGGCTACGGCTCCGGCTCTTGCGGATGACAGCCTTAAATCCTGAATTCGCTGAGGTAGCACAGCGAGATGCTTCAGCACGTCTTGTAAGAGGTGGGGAGGGGTGTTTGATAAGGCTACAATGGCCAAGGCAAGTTGTGACCCGGAGTACAGCTGTTCCACTAAGGTGTAAACTACTTTAAGCTTGATCAGCATGTTTTGCTTAAGGTTGGTACTCCTGGGACCTGTGTGTGCACAAGCATAACAGCCAGCCGGAAGTAATTACTACAATAGTCATTGTAAGGTTACAATGTTTGAGGTTTTGCACAATAACTTACCGAAGATGGCTGAGACCATTTGAGATATCTGTCGTTTTAAGTCGGATAGCTCAGTTGTTGCTTCTGCAAGAGATGCTTCTGCTGTCTCGGCCCGAGTCACCAGTGAAGCCTTCTCATCAGCCCAAGCTTTCTTCTCTAACTCAAAATTTTTCTTCACCTTCTCATTTTCAGAGACACTGAATTCGAATTTGTAGTTGGCCTTCTGAGTTTCAAGGTCTTGAGTTTCCAGACGATTATTTAGGACAGCAAGCTCCGATTCAAATTGACTAATGGTGGCCTGCATTGACACCAGGTTATGGTAAGGATCATAGTAAGGTAACATTCAAGTCCCAAGCACTTTACAAGTAAAGATACTTGGCACTTGGGGGCTAATGTATGCTGAAGAACTTTAAACTTATCATACCGGGTCACACATGTTAAGTCTCAAGCACTTTACAAGTAAAGATACTATCATGTTATAACCGGGTTAGATATATTCTCTTTGAACCGGATAAACTAACAAGTAAAGCAGATTTCTAAGTCTACAACATATTTATTCATAAGCAATAGACTTGGGGGCTGGTACAGTATGTAAGATTCAGGTAAATAGTATAAGTTATACCTCAGATTTGTGTTGTATTTGTTTTACCATGTCAATTTCCAGGTCACGGCTATTATGCACTTGATTCAGATAGCCCGAGACTATATCACCAATGCTTAAGGGAGTATAATCAGTAATGTCCTGCTTGGCTTTTCGGCGTTCGGCAAGTTCTTCCTTGGCAGTACATTTGGCAAGGACGGTAGGCCGCCCTGGTTCAACAAACTGAGACCTCACAATCTCAACTTCTGGGTCATTTGTCTTAACCGGGCTAGGAGTCTCCGGGTTATCAGAACGGTTGAAAATATCTTCGGCGGGTAGATCAGAGGTTGGCACTGGAATATCAGAAGCCGGTTCACGTGGAGGCTAATGGGTAGAGCTGTCTGGAGCAGACGTATTAACCACCGGTTCAGTTACAATCGGGTCTTGGGACAGCTTATTCTTCTTTGCCCTCTTGCTGGGTTTCACTTGCATGTTGTTAACAAAGGTGGAAGGATGAATACTAAAGCATGGGTAAAGTAAAGCTCAAGGTACATAAGGTTACATTACTCGGGAGCAGTTTTGAAAGCCGGCATGTTTGATTGCATGGATTCGCCGGAAGAAGGAGAGGTATCCTGATAATTGGAGTCAGACGAATTGAGAGGTTGACGAATTAAGCCCGCTAAAGGTAAAACAGAATGTAAATCGGAGATAACCTCAGTCCGATGCTTCCTGGTTACGTCAGGTAAGCTAGAGGAGAGTTCCGCATCATTGTTGTTCCAGGTCTGCCTCCGGTTCTCAAGCTGTTGTTGCTTCAAAAGAAATTGAGGATCTTGATAAGCAAGAGCATGTGAAAATCTAACTTTCCGGGTCACCCTTCGGATCTTTTGCTTTGACAAAGGCTCTGAGTTGGAGGAGATTATAGTTACCTCTTCATCAGCTGCTTGAATGTTCCCCGTATCCTCCTGAAGGGATAGAATGTCAGACAGGTAATGACAAGGTAATTAAGAAAATTTAAAGATTACCTCTTCATCATCCGAAGAACTATCATCCAATTTGAGTAAGTCGGAGGCGCTGGGTTTCTTCTTCTTTGAGGTTCCCGTCTTGGCATTTTTCCTTTCGGTTTTCTTGGTCATCCTGGCTTGTTTGGCAGCCTCATGGTCATATTTGACCTTCCAGAAGTTATCATTGGCCTGTGGAAAAGGATAAGGAAATTATGAGTACAAAAAAGGTATAATATAGTAAAGAGTATTTATTCAGATTGATAACTTACTGTTGGGGCCGGGTTCTTCTTGCAAAAGGGAAGTAAGCCGAAGGTGTTACTCGTCACAGTGCCCTCCTTCAGGAGCGACTGGGTCATAGCATCCACCACATCATCTGGTAAGTCATCAGGACTATGGCGTAACGGTCATCCTTTTCGCCTGTGTAAGTACACATTAAGCCGGAACGGCGGCTTAATGGAAGTATTCGCCAAGTGACCCAGACTCGGACCAGATCGATGCCGTTTAAACCGTTTCCCAAGAGAGCTTTGATCTTCTTGATGGTGGGATTGAGAGGCAGACGTTCAACGGTTGTCAGTTTGTCTGTTAGCCGATGGTTGGACTCAAGGCGCAGGGCGCGAAAGCTGGGCAGAGGCTTCTCATCAGCCGGAGAAGTGTCCTGACAGTAGAACCACGTTTGGTTCCAAGATTTTGGGTGACTTGGCAGCTCAGCATAAGGAAAAAGGCAGTCTCTCCGTCGCTGGATCGAGATGCCGCCAAGCTCAAGACTGGGCCCGTTGGCACGTTCATTTTGCCGGTTCAAGAAGAAAAGTTCTCTAAACAATAGCAGACTTGGCTCCTCTCCCAGGTACACCTCGCAGAAGACTTGAAAATTGCAAATATTTGACACGGAATTGGGTCCGATGTCTTGAGGTCTAAGGTCAAAGAAATTCAAAACCTCCCTGCAGAATTTTGAGCCGGGAGGAGCAAATCCCCGGCTCATATGATCCATAAAAATTATTACCTCCCCTTCTTTGGGTTGAGGCCTCTCTTCAGACGGGTCAGGGGCACGATAAGACATGACCTCCTTTTTGGGCAGGTGGCGAGATTTCACGAACTCAACCAGTTTACTCTTGGTAACTATGGATGGGACCCAATTGCAGGTCACAGGGGCCTTGGCAGCCTTAGGAGCCATGACAACAATTGGCCTATGACAAAATAAGAAGATCTGGTTCAATTTTAACCTGGAAGAAATATCTTTATTATTCAAGGTGGCGGCTTAATAAGGGGCCTAATGATATAAGGATAACTACGCAACAGTATTTAAGCCGCCACACATAACAAAAGAAGTTCCAACTTCTTAAGGTCATGAGGAGCAAGTAAGGTTCACAGTTCTGTGTCATTTATTTAAGCCGGCTACATGGACAGTTGTGTGGAAGAGTACTTGACAGAAGTAGTTTTCGGGGTGATACAAATAGGTTTCATAATCTGCTATTGATATTTAAGATCAAAAAGTGACACTGACAAGAAAAATTTCTAGACCTAAAACTGTGGTAGATGAAGTTCAAGAGCTCGAATGGGACCTCTGTGTAACAGAAAGGGATCTATATACGTTCAAAGTAGGTGCGTAAAACCTACCATATCGGTTTCTACCATCTCTAAATATCAAGAAAAGCAGGGGTAATGGAATCCATGAAAGGGAACTGCTAAAACAGCGAAGAACGCAAGAACACAAAGGTCTTAATGTGGATCTAAGAGGCAGGAAAAAGGGGACTTGCGGATGCAGGGTTGCAGCGGAAGATTGTCGCGTTACTCTGATCAAACCAGGTTGATGCAGCGGCCGGAGTTGGTGAAGACGAGATCTGCGGCGGCGGCGGCGGCAGAGCTCGAGCGACAGAGAAGCAGCGAGAGGAAGAAGACGACTGGAAGGAGGAGAATGGGAAGACCTAGGTCGCGCCTATTTATAAGGAAAGGAAAACTAAGACGGCATGAGAAACAAGGAGACGGCACGAGAAATGAGGAGATAAGAATTATTATCCAGCGGCCCTGACGCCTTGATTCTCAGGATGGTCAGTAAAGGCAGAGATCCATTGGAGATATGACGGAGTAAAAATAAGTTTTATTGAAGATGATGTCACGGTGATTTAACCTGGATCGAGATGATGACGTCATGGTGGGTTAAAATTTTTGCGCAAGACAAAAGACTGAAGGACAGTTCCATAAGGTATTTTAAGATTGACATGAACAGGTTCAAATCAATCTGGGGCCTAAAGTTGGGGATATAACTATTTGTGTAAGCCGCCCAGGAGGGGCCGGGTTACGCAAAGTGGACTCACCAGAAAGAAGCCCAAGACCAAAGCATGAAGATGGCGGTTCATAAAGGGCTTAAGGCCCACATGCTACTTAAGGCCCGTTGTAGTAAACTGCCACAGTAATATGACTTGTATCATAAGGTAGACTTAACTAGTCACCGAGCCGGACACTGTTTATAAGCCGGCCGGGACTCTGTAAGCCGCAGGACGTCAACCCGTGTATATAAGGGGACGACCTGCTAGTGTCTTAGGGCAAGAAACAACTCATCGAGGGTCGGGCATAGCGTATCTCGCTCCCTGGTCATCAAAACATCAATACCAACCCAACTAGACGTAGGCCTTACCTTCATCGTAAGGGGCGAACTAGTATAAACCCTCTCGTGTCCCTTGTTCCGATTAACCCCTTCAAGCTTCCTAGTTGCGATGGCTCCACAACTAAGTCCTTTTCACGAGGACATCTGACGTGACAATTTGACAACAGGGTTGACTTGCTGTTTTCAGAGTTTGTCTTCTTATCTTCAGCAGCCTACACCAAATTAACACACTAGCACTGCTATCATTCGCTAGGTAAGTCAATAGGAAAGCAACATTGACACAATGAACATTTGGGCAACCAGACCACACCAGCGTACACCAAATTAACACAATATGGCACAACTATCTTCAGCCAGGTAAGGTAATACGAAAGAAACATTGACACAATGAATGAGTGGGCAAGCAGAGCAGCACTACAAATCAGTAATGTGCATGTATGAGATAGTACACTCAGGCAGCTCAGTATGCAAAACTACCAAGAAGTTTTCCTTACAAAAATCAACATTGTCCCCCTTTAATTATACATTTTGCTACAACTAGATCAGATAAAGGTTGGATTCACGCCGATTAACAAAATACATGTTGATGTAAAAATATAGTGATATACAACAAGTAATTACATCAGCATTGGATGAGAGAGAATTCCCGCAAGATACTTTCCTCGAATACGATCCCAATGCAAAAAGTCTTCTATCCTTTAAGCTTATTTTCTAAAAGAAAGATAAGTACGAAACATGTAGAAAATATGACCAGAATGCTATAAAATTTCAAGATACGAGGATACGCACACGCTTCATAGAATGGAGTTGACATATTTTTGCTGGACTGGAGCGGACTGGTTCTTTGGCAACTGGAATCTGCTTATTATCAGTAGGAGTTGGGTTTCTCTATGCTGGAGCAGTATCTATGAAAACTGGAGTTGGTTTACTATCTCCTGGCATTTGGATCTTTTGCAAAGACCTTGTTTGTAACCCTTCAGATTCGAACGTGGCCGTCTTACCCTTGCATGCCTTATATAGAAGAATGGTGCTTCAATAATAGGTACTGAAGAATAGAAGGGCATGACATATTGACATGTATTCCATCCATCCGGAAATAAATGGATGGGTTTAGGCGTATTTAAGTTCTAGATACATCCATTTTTATCCATTTCTGCGACATGTAATCCGGACGGAGGGAGTATGATGTAAGAGCTAGGGATATGATAGGACAACAGAGTTAAAAAAAACTAGTTGAATGTAAAACTGTATGCTAGCAGAATACATACAGAAAAATGCTAAGGCAACATATGCGTGTTTCATTGGGAAACTAAGATGGCATTGCAACAGACCACTAGAACAACACTTCAATGTAAAAAAACATGGTATGGTAGACAGATGAAGTACATACTGATGAATAACAATGCATAAGATATTCAGAAGCATGATGTCCAAACTAAGAAGATGGCATTGCGATAGAGTAGAATGATAGTACTTGAATTTGAAAACATGTTATCATGAATGGAATAGGTACTGAAAAACAGGAAGGCATGACATATTTACATACATGATCAGTAAGCTAAGCACATGGCATTGCAACAGAGTAGATGCACTCCAGGACATTATATGCATGTTGTACCCATATCACGGGCCAAGTTAGAGCAAGGATCTTGTGGGGTGAATAGGATTCAGCATCTTTCTGCAAGTCTTCCGAAGAACTGCCTTTACATGTTCCATCATATTGGGTATCATTGACGTCAAGTTTGTTGGTTGTTACATTGCTCCGTGAGGTTCTTGTGGATATATCAGCGTGTGTAATTATATCTGACATGCATGGAAGACAACCAGTAGTTAGTTTGATGTAGTGCGTGCCTGTAGGAGATGACATAAATAGTAGGACTGGGGTTAACTAGCAGCAACAGGTCTCAAAAACTAAAGGGAGAACACAGATGAAAGCTACAGAATATGTGTCGTTTGTACTCGAGATTAACAGTAAGGTACGAGAGTGGTCACACGTCTGTTGACTAAAGACTAAATTGGGGTCACGTGATTTTATTTTATTTTGGTATTGTCTGATCTACGTCGGATGGCTTGATGGTCGGCTTGTGCCTCCCTGCTGACACTGCTCAGAATCTTCGCCGAAGAGCCAGCTACCACCGGCAGAGCACGCTGCCTCCGTCATCCGTGGCCGCGAGAGCTGTGACCAAAACCTCGCTCCCTGCCCCATCGCACTATTGTGGTTGCGCAGCCCCTAGCCAATCCACAAAGACTCACCGTCATCCAGATCTGGCGGCGGCAGTACCTTCAACCGACGCTACTCTAAGATAGCCATCTAAGCGCTACTTCCGCGGTGAACTTGCGCCCCCACACCCTTACGTTAGACACCAGCCAACCAGCAGCCTAGGAGCTCTGCCGCCTTGAGGGGTGTTGCTTCCCATTGGGAATCGATTGGCCCAGAATAAAAATTCAGATAACTAACGCCTAAATAAAGTGATTTGAGATGAGTGTATGACCTATCTTGCGGCTCGGTGAAGTAGGCAGCTCCAGCTACCGAGTTAATGAGGCCGACGCGGTTGCGGTGGCTACCGGCGGCAAGAAAGCAGAGATGTCGCGACAGACGACGGCTATGGGGAACCAGCGCCGGGGCCCTGGACACATCTGAAGTTGGAGCCGCTTCAGCGCCATGCACAACAGCGGGGGTGAATCGGCTCCGGCACGGTTCACACGGCCGTCGTCGAGGCAGCTCTGGCAGCACGGAGTAAGAGGCACACGGCCTAGTGCACAATGGCAAACGGACAACATCTCTGGCATTGTGGAGGAGGGCGGTGGTGAATTTGGTGTGGTGGGGGCGCCATGGAGGAGGGGATGAGGTTTCGCGGCTGGGGAGAAGGTGATTTGGAGCCCATGAGGTATGAATGGGGAATTGGGAGGGGGAAGCATGTCTTACGGACTCATTTGTCTGAAATGTGTGTGTGTGGGGGGGTACAGTTCTACCCCTGCCTTTAGGCTTCTGGGCTTGGGTCTGTGTACTGAGGGTCGGGGATAGTAGAGTAACTTTGCTTCTCCCAAATAGTGGGCGCGAGCGATTTCGGGCAAGGAGGGCGTGTTTTGAAATAGAGGGCGCGAGCGATTTTGGGTGAGGAGAGGGCGCTATGCCGCCCATGGTTTATGAATTATACGTCACATGTCATTTCGGCCGAGGTGAAGGCGCACTTGGATGAAGTTACGAACCTACCCTCGATGTACAACGGGCCAATTGATGTGTGTCCCACATAGGCCGGTAATTTCACGTCTCCTATTTATTTGCTCGGGCGAATTCCACCGAGCAGAGGGTGTTTAGCGGTTAATTCAAATTTTGGGAGAACGAGCATCCACGTCTACCTTACCAAGTCGACTCGAATCAAATTTTGAAATATTAGCTTGGCACTTCTTTTTTAGATGGAGAGATGATGCTCGGGACTAATGTGTTTTTACATGCTCGTTGCTAACGATTTACTATATGAAAAATAGTTGACCTACTCAAAACGGGAATCAAACCCAAAATGAAATTTCTTGATTCAATGAAATAGCTCATTCACCAGGTCAAAATAGTAAACTAAATCCCAAATTGAACACCTCAATCAAGTAGAATGTTGTACAATATTATAGTACTCCATGAACATGTTGAAAGTCAAATTAATGAACTTGTTTGATACGCATATCTCTGTTCATGTGTGGATTGCAGACAACATGTTCTCCACTTTAAATATTTGAATGCAAGTTTATATCGAAACATGGTTTATATCAGTCTTTGATGCATAAAACGCGACCTACCCCTCTCCCGGACTCCTGCTCTCTCTCTCCTCGCGTGCGCCGACAATCTTCAATTCTATCGCACGCATCCAAACACAAACCTTATTGGTCCCTCTGGTTGGGGAACGTAACATGCAATTTCAAAAAAAATCCTACGCTCCCGCAAGATCTATCTACGAGATACATAGCAACGAGAGGGGGAGAATGTGTCTACGTACCCTCGTAGACAGATGCGTAAGCGTCTGACAACGTGGTTGATGTAGTCGTACTTCTTCTAGCTCCGACTGATCAAGTACCAAATGTACGCCACCTCCGAGTTCTACACACGTTTAGCTCGATGACGCTCCTCGCCCTCTTGATTGAGCAAGGTGTCAAGGAAGTAGATGAGTTTCGTTAGCACGACGGCATGGTGATGGTGATGGTGAAGAGATCCGCGCAGGGCTTCGCCTAAGCGACGCGACAATATGACCAGGGGTGTAAACTGCGGAGGGGGCGCCGCACACGGCTAATAGTTATTTTTCTATGTTGTAGGTGCCCCCCTCCCCACATATATATAGTTTGGAGGGGAGGAGAGGCATCCAAGCGGGTGCCCCAAGTAGGGGGAATCCTACTTGGGGTCGTCTCCCAATTCGGCCAACCCCCCTCTCCTATTCCTATTCGGAGTAGGAAGGGAAGAAGGGGAAGGGGGAATCCTATTGCCTTTTTCCTTTCCTCCTTCCCCTTTCCTTCTCCAATTTGGCCAGCCCATATGAGGGGGCGCACCAGCCCCTATGTGGCTGGTGTGTTTCCCCTCTTTGCCCATAAGGCCCATATCTTTTGTCGGGGGTGCCTGGAACCCCTTCCGGTGACCCAATAACTACCCAGTGCTTCCCGAAACACTTCCGGTGTCTGAATACAATCGTCCTATATATCAATCTTTACCTCTCGACCATTTCGAGACTCCTCTTCATGTCCATGATCTCATCCAGTACTTCGAACAACATTCGGTCACGAAATCACATAACTCATATATACTATATCGCCATCGAACGTTAAGCGTGTAGACCCTACGGGTTCGAAAACTATGTAGACATGACCAAGACACCTCTCCGGTCAATAACCAATAGCGGAACCTGGATGCTCATATTGGCTCCCACATATTCTACGAAGATCTTTATTGGTCGAACCGTTATGACAACATACGATATTCCCTTTGTCATCGGTATGTTACTTGCCCGAGATTCGATCGTCGGTATCTTCATACCTAGTTCAGTCTTGCTACCGGCAAGTCTCTTTACTCGTTCTATAATACATCAGCCTACTACTAACTCATTAGTCACTTTGCTTTCAAGACTTCTTATGATGTGTATTGCCAAGAGGGCCCAGAGATACCTCTCTGATACTCAGAGTGACAAATCCTAATCTCGATCTATGCCAACCCAACAAACACCTTTGGAGATACCTATAGAGTATCTTTATAATCACTCAGTTACATTGTGACGTTGGATAGCACACAAGGCATTCCTCCGGTGTCCGTAAGTTGCATAATCTCATAGTCGGAGGAATGTGCATTTGACATGAAGAAAGTAATAGCAATAAAACTGAACGATCATAATGCTAAGCTAGCGAATGGCTCTTGTCCATCACATCATTCTCATAATGATGTGATCAGGTTCATCAAATGACAACACATGTCTATGGTTAGTAAACTTAACCATCTTTGATTAACGAGCTAGTCTAGTAGAGGCTTACTAGGGACACGATGTTTTGTCTATGTATCCACACATATACCAAGTTTCTGGTTAATACAATTCTGGCATGAATAACAAATATTTATCATGAAATAAGGAAATATAAAATAACAACTTTATTATTGACTCTAGGGCATATTTCCTTCAGTCTCCCACTTGCACTAGAGTCAATAATCTAGTTAACATCGCCATGTGATTTAACACCAATAGTTCACATCATCATGTGATTAACACCCATAGTTCACATCATCATGTGACCAACACCCAAAGGGTTTACTAGAGTAAATAATCTAGTTCACATCGCCATGTGATTAACACCCAAAGAGTACTAAGGCGTGATCATGTTTTGCTTGTGAGAGAGCTTTAGTCAACAGGCCTGTCACATTCAGATCCGTATGTATTTTGCAAATTTCTATGTCTACAAAGCTCTGTATGGATCTACTCTAGCTAACTGCTCCCACGTTCAATATGTATCTAGATTGTTACTTAGAGTCATCTAGATTAGTGTCAAAGCTTGCATTGACGTAACTCTTTGCGACAAACTATTTATCACCTCCATAACCAAGAAACATTTCCTTAGTCCTCTTTAAGGTAACTAAGGATAATTTTGACCACTGTCGAGTGATCTACTCCTGGATCACTATTGTACCCCCTTGCCAAACTCATAGCAAGGTACACAACAGGTTTGACACACAGCATGACATACTTTATAGAACCTATGGTTGAGGCATAGGGAATGACTTTCATTCTCTCTGTATCTTCTGCCGCGATCGGGTTTTGAGTCTTTACTCAACTTCGCACCTTTCAATACAGGCAAGAACTCCTTCTTTGACTGATCCATTTTTGAACTCTTTCAAAATCTTGTAAAGGTATGTACTCATTGAAAGTCTTATCAAGCGTCTTGATCTATCTCTATAGATCTTGATGCCCAATATGTAAGGAGCTTCACCGGGGTCTTCCATAGAAAAATTCTTATCCAAGTCTCCTTTTATACTATCCAGAAATCCTACATCATTTCTATTCAACAATATGTCATCCACATATAATATTTAGAAATGCTATAGAGATCCCACTCACTTTCTTGCCAATACAGGCTTCCCCGAAAGTCTGTATAAAACCATATGCTTTGATCACCTCATCAAAGTGTATATTCCAACTCCGAGATGCTTGCACCGGCCCATAGATGGATCGCTGGAGCTTTCACACTTTGTTAGCACCTTTAGGATTGACAAAACCTTCTGGTTGCATCATATACAACTCTTCTTTATGAAATCCATTAAGGAATGCAGTTTTGACGTCCATTTGCCAGATTTCATAATCATAAAATGCGGTAACTGCTAACATGATTCGGACAGACTTAAGCATCGCTACGGGTGAGAAAGTCTCATCGTAATCAACTCCTTGAACTTGTCAAAAACCTTTTGCGACTAGTAGAGCTTTATAGATAATAACATTACCATCAGTGTCAGTCTTCTTCTTGAAGATCCATTTATTCTCTATGGCTTGCTGATCATCGGGCAAATCCACCAAAGTCCACACTTTGTTCTCATACATGGATCACATCTCAGATTTCATGGCCTCAAGCCATTTATCAGAATCTGGGCTCATCATAGCTTCTTCATAGTTCGTAGGTTGGCCATGGTCTGGTAACATGACTTCCAGTACAGGATTACTGTACCACTCTGGTGTCGATCGTGTTCTGGTTGACCTATGAGGTTCAGTAGTAACATGATCTGAAGTATCATGATCATCATCATTAGCTTCCTCTCTAGTTGGAGTAGGCATCATGGGAACAAATTTCTCTAATGAGCTTCTGTCCAAATTCAGAGAAGGTACAATTACCTCAGCAAGTTCTACTTTCCTCCCACTCACTTCTTTCGAGAGAAACTCCTCTCTAAAAATGTTCCATTCTTGGCAACAAAGATCTTGCCTTCGGATCTGTGGTAGAAGGTGTACCCAATAGTTTCCTTAGGGTATCTTATGAAGACGCACTTCTCCGATTTGGGTTTGAGCTTATCAGGCTAAAGCCTTTTTACATAAGTGTCGCAACCCTAAACTTTAAGAAATGACGGCTTAGGTTTATTGCCAAACCACGGTTCATATGGTGTCGTCTCAACGGATTTAGACGATGCCCTATTTAACATGAATGTAGCTGTTGTTAGCATTCTGGGAATGTGGGTCCCAGACTTGCCTGCCTGTGGCCCACGGCGTGGCTCCATCAACGGCCTAGTATGGCCAAGCTTCGACATCGACAACCCAAGACCCTCGAAAGGGGCCAAGCCTCGCGAGGCGGATGGCACCAAGACCTCCGGGAGGAGGGGCCTCCTCAGGCTGGCTTCCGAAGGGCGGAGATTTCTATGCAGGGCTCATCTCGTGAGGTTCGGGTGACGTGAGCCATGACGATCGAGGCCAAGCGGGCGCTAACGGGTGTAGTGTACCAGTTTCCTCTTTGGTGCAAAGGAGGCAAACAGCAGGCGCGGAGTCCCGAGGAAGCATCCAAAGGTTTCCATTCCCGTGCAACAAGACCAAGACCGCCAGAACGATAGGACAAAGGTCATCACCGAGCCCACCGCGACGTCACGACCAGAGGCTTTTGCAAGCGAAGACCACTTTAGTCAGGATAAGATGTACTAGTTGTCTCCCTTCAAATTTGGCTGTTTTGGGGTCCGTTCCCACCTTCATTTGGGAAGAGGACCAAAGCCACTATAAATAGGACATAGACACCACCATGGATGGGGGACGACAGATCAAGTCGACCGCATCCATTCCACCCTGACTAGCTCACTTGAGCTCAAGAACACACCTCCTAAGGTTGTTCACCACTGTACTAGTTCGTCCTCAGCCCCATGAGGCAAATCCACCACAAAGCGGGAGAAGGGTTTTACACCGCAAGGTGGCCCGAAC
This sequence comes from Triticum aestivum, assembly GCF_018294505.1. Lineage (NCBI taxonomy): Eukaryota > Viridiplantae > Streptophyta > Magnoliopsida > Poales > Poaceae > Triticum > Triticum aestivum. The sequence continues at coordinate 429,954,124 of NC_057798.1, read as the reverse complement.
CTGGGTAAACTGTTGTGTCCCCTTTCCTCCGAGCTTGACGCGCTAGGCTGTGACATTGGCGAGTAGGTAGAACGGGGAGGTTGAGATCTCTGCATGCACCCCAAATTTCGAACCTCTCAAGGGTTTGCAGAACCTGAAATCCGACATTTGGCTCGCCAGGTAGGGGTGCGTTGAAGATCCGCCGCTCCGGCCGTTGCGCTCCACTGCCGGCTCTCATGACAGGTGCTCCTCCATCGACCGGATCGTCGCGCACCTTCGGAGGAGCCGTGGGACCCGGGCTTTCACCCCTCGCCTGTGGCGGGTGCAGTGGCCACCCAAGTTCAGGCCGGAGTTGCCGCCCCGCTATGACGATGCGACAGATCCGGCAGGCTTCCTCCAAGCATACGAGGAGGAAGTTTGGGCAGCCGGTGGAGACGACAAGGTCATGGTCAACTGGCTTCCCATGGCCCTCGTGGGCGCGCCGCGCGCCTAGCTGCTCAACTTGCTGGAGTCTTTAGTGGCCTCCTGGGAGGAGATGCGCGGCCTCTTCACCGCGCACTTCACGGCGCCGGCACCCCACATCACCGCAGCCCTCCTCGATGGCTCGTAGGCGCCGCCCTCGGACCGCCACGTCAAGCAGTTCTTCTGCCAAGTGGGTGTCAGTCGCGTGCAGCAGGGGGCTCCCCCGGGCTGGGCAGCGCCCAAGGCCGACCTCACGTTCGACTCAGGGTATCACCCCGCTACCACCGCAGGCGCGCTCCCAATGCTCTACACCCCCACCATCTACAACGTGGCGGTCACCAAGACCCTCATTGATGGCAGAGCTGGCCTCAATGTGCTCTCTGTGGAGGCATTCGGCTTGCTTCACATGCCCTATGGCCGGCTCCGCCCCACCAAGCCTTTCTCTAGGGTCATCGACAGCTCCACTAGCCCGCTGGGGCAGATCTGCCTCCCCATCACCTTCGGCACCCGCGACAACTACCGCAACAAGCTCATCGACTTCAACATTGCCCGAATCAGCCTTCCGTACAACACCGTCCTCGGGTACCCAGCCCTAGCCAAGTTCATGGTAGCGACACATCCGGCCTACAATCTCATGAAGATACCGGGAAGCAGCAGCGTCCTCACTATGGCACGGTACACCAAGGATGCATTGTTGGCCCTCAAGCTCGGCTTTAGGTCTGCGGCGGCTGCGCAATCGAGTGAAAAAGGAGCCCTAGAGGCTCCGGGGGCTGCACCGGCCAAGAAGAAATAGTTGTTCTCCCTAGATCGAGCCGAGACGAAGCAAGTACCAGTTGACGAAGACGGGGCATCAGGCGCCACCTTCACCATAGGAGCTGGCCTCCCTCCGGACCAAGAAAGGGCGTTGGTCAGCTTCTTGCGCGCCAACAAGAAAGTGTTCGCATGGGAGCCCCAGGATCTGGTCGGGATTCCGATAGGAATAATTGAGCATCACCTGAGGGTGTGCCCTAACGTGCGCCCGGTGAAGCAGAAGGTACGGCGGTAGTCCACAGAGAACCAGACGTTCATCGTCCAAGAGACCCGCAAGCTGCAGGATGCCAGTGTCTTTAGGAGGTGCGGTACTTGGAGTGGCTGGCGAACCCAGTTGTTGTCCCTAAGAAGGGCGGGAAGGAGCGCATGTGCGTCGACTTCACCAACCTCAACAAGGCTTGCCCACAGGACCCCTACCCGCTCCCGTCCATCGATCAGATCATCGAATCCACCGCTGAGTGCGATCTGCTGTGCTTTTTGGACGCCTTCTCGGGCTACCACCAAATCAAGATGGCTATCCAAGATGTGGAGAAGACGACGTTCCTGACCCCATGCGGGGTGTACTGCTACTCAAGGGACCCTGATCGGGGACCTGTAGGGAACATTTGCCAGCCTGCGCAAGGTGGACCTGCAACTCAACCCAAAGAAGTGTGTGTTTGGCGTCCCCTCCGGCAAGCTGTTGGGTTTCCTGGTGTCACACAGGGGGATCGAGGTAAACCCGGAGAAAGTCAAGGCCATAGAAGACATGAGCCCGCCACAAACCCTCAAGGAGATGCAGAAGCTGGCGGGCTGTGTGACCTCATTGGGGTGCTTCATTTCCAAGTTGGGGGAGCATGCCCTCCCATTCTTCAAGCTGATGAAAAGGAAGGGGTCGTTCGAGTGGACCCCTGAAGCTGACACGGCTTTTCAAGACCTCAAGAGATACCTCACCAGCCCACCGGTGATGGTGGCACCACGCCCCCTCGGTCCCTTGGTGCTCTACCTGGCCGCCATGCCTCACTCGGCCAGCGCGGCTCTGGTGGCGCTAAGGGAAGAGCGACCGACCGAGGGCCCATGGCGGGGCACCCCATCGCCAAGCGAGAGATTCTGGCCCCAGGATGGTGCTCCTGAGGCCTCAGCTGCACCACCGGTCGATGTCGCTCCTGAGGCACCAGCCGACCTCCCAACCAGCGGGGCTTCTGAGAATGGGGCTCATGAGGTCGCAGCTGATGCAACAAACAACAGAACCCCTGAAGGCTAGCATACTCAAGAGATACAAGGCCTCGCCAATGCCTCCTCCCTCATTGAGCACCCGGTCTACTTTGCCAGCACGGTGTTGCGGGAGGCGCGCGCACTACCCCATGCCGCAAAAGCTCTTGCTCGCGCTCCTTGCCGCCTCCCAGAAGTTGCGCCACTACTTCCAAGGCCACCCCATCAAGGTCGTCTCAGCCTACCCGCTGGAGAGGGTGCTTTGGAGCCCTAACGCTGCCGGCAGGGTTGTGGAGTGGAACATCAAGCTGCAGGCATTCCACTTGGAGTTCAGCACCACCAGGGTCATAAGGGCGCGACCCTAGCAGATTTCGTGACAGTGTGGACCAACGTCCCAGACCATGAAGTATGCAAGGACCGTTCCCTCCTGCCCGGAGACGAGGCGCCGGATGGGTGGATCATGTACTTCGACGACATGTTCACGCGCCAGGGCGCGGGGGCTGGAGCAGTGCTCATTTCACCCACCAAGGACAAGCTCTACTATGCTGTACAACTCAGCTTCCAGCAGGGCGAAAAGGTCTCAAACAACATTCCAGAGTACGAAGGTCTAATTGCCGGCCTCAGGGCTGCAGCGGCGCTGGGGTGAAGCGCTTCACCATCAGGGGTGACTCCCAGCTCCTCGTCAACTTCTCCAACAAAGAGTAGACCCCGAAGGACGAGCACATGGAAGCATACCTGGAAGAGGTACACAAAAATGGAAATACAACTCTTGGGCTTGGAATTACAGCACATGCCACGAGGCACAAACAAGGAGGCGGACAACATTGCCATGAGGGCATCCCGGTGGCTACCTCAGGAGCGAGCATTTTTGAGGAACAGCTCTTCAAGTTGTCAGTAGCTCCCCCTGCCGCGGAACCAGCATCGCCTCAGGAGGACCTTCCATGAGCCCCTACGACAGGCGCCCTTGCCTGCGGCCCAACCTCGGGGGGCCGTCTTCTCCTCGCACTCAGGAGCGGTGCTGGATCGAGGAGTTCAAGGTGTACTTGCTTCAGGGGACCCTGCCGGAGAAGGAGGAAGACGCCGAGTGCGTGGCTCGCTAGGCCACCACATACTACATCTAGGACGGTGAGCTGTACCATAAGCGACCCAACGATGTTTCTTTGTGGTGCATCTCTAGGGAGTAGGGGCTCGAGCTGCTGCCCAATATACATGGTGGAGACTGCAGACATCACTCTTCATCACACACCCTCGTGGGCAAGGCGTTCCGCGGTGGGTTCTACTAGCCCATAGCACTCAACGATGCCACCGAGCTGGTGAAATCCTGTGAAGCCTGCCAGTGCCATGCCAAGCAGATCCATCAGCCTGCTCAGGGCGTCAAGACCATCCCACTCACATGGCCATTCGCTGTCTGGGGGCTAGATATCTTGGGACCATTCGCTCGAGCGCCCGGGGGCTACCGCTACCTCTATGTGGCCATCGACAAGTTCACCAAGTGGTCGGAGGTAGAAGTTGTCTGCACCATCCCGGTCGGCTCGGTGTCAAGTTCATCAAGGGCCTCGTGAGCTGGTTTGGGGTTCCTAATCGCATCATCACCGACAATGGCTCGCAGTTCACTAGCAAGCATTTCAAAACATATTGTGCTAATCTTGGAACGCAAATATGCTACACTTCGGTCCCAAGAGCAGTGGCCAGGCTGAGCACACCAATGCACAGGTCCTGAGAGGCCTCAAGGCAAGGACCTTCAAGAAGAAGCTTGAGGCCTGCCGTAGGGGCTGGCTTGACGAGCTCCAGTCCGTGTTGTGGTCCATCTGCACCACCGCAACCAAGCCGACGGTTGAGACCTTGTTATTCCTCATCTATGGAGCTGAAGCGGTTCTCCCACACGAGGTCAAGCATCGCTCCATGCAGGTCTTGGCGTTTGACGAGGCACGCCAGGATGCCACACGGGGGATGGATCTCGTGCTAGGGAAGGAATGCCGTTGTCAAGCCTCGCTCCGAGAGGCAAGGTACCAGCAGGTGCTATGGCAGTACAACTGTTGCACCGTCCGCCCCAGGACGCTTGAGGTGGGTGATCTCATCCTGAGGTAGGTTCTCTCCAGGGAAGGGCTGCACAAGATCTCACCCATGTGGGAGGGCCCGTTTAGGATTGCTCGTGTCTCCAGGCTTGGCGCCGCGTGCCTGGAGACACAGGACGGGATCCCCATCCAGAATGCTTGGAACATCCAGCACCTCTGGAAGTTCTAGCCATGAATCAAGGCTCATGCCTGTGAAGGTCTCCGCTCGTGACACTCTCACGTAATAATGAGTCGGCCTGAACACACCCCGGAGTCTCCTGAGTGTCGCCCGTGGGCCTCACGGGGGCTCCCTCCCACGTCCTAGTGGCAGCACTTAGCTCCACGCTAGTGAGAAGACTAGACTAGGTGTCGGACGCGGCTGTTCTTTTGCTTGCTTTATGTAGTTTGTTCGCAGTTTCTTAATGGAATTTGGAGTTTCCGCGTTTTGATTCGCCAAGTTGGGTTTTCTCTTCTCTCGCTTCACTCATTCTCAGCCTTGGCCAGGGAAGAGCGGCAGTTGCCCGTCGCTCCTCCTCACGCATCTCGTGCGTGGGGGCTAGGCAAGCGTGCGTGCTTGGGTTCACCCGCATGCAAGCACGCCTCACCGAAACCCCGTTGCCCCAGTGCTTCGGCCTTCTTAATCCTCATGATACGCCCTCGACCAAGCTCGTGGGCATGCATGCCCTCTTATGTATGTGCCCCCCGGGCAGCGCTATGTGGTGCGCAAAGCCACAGCTAAACCCGTGGCAGGGGGCTTGTGCAAGGAGGAATGAGATGCCTCGTCAAGGTTTTTTAACAACCTTGCAGCAGCTCTACAGCGCCTCCCGAGACCAATGGCTCCTGAGTCGTCAGGAAGGGAGGCTCTGCCAGGCATCAAGAGTCAATCCCTCGCGAGGTGGGAAGCTACCGCGAGCATATCAAGCTAAGTTACCCTATCCATGCCCACTCGGGATGCAGATATCACGGCATAGCATCAAGATAATAAGCATAGCATAATGGCATAACTGCCACAATTCATTACACACCCCAGCGGGGCACTCTACTTTTTTCAAAATGCGGGAGAAAGGAAAGGTTAAACAGAAGCGGCCTGCACGACCGTAGCAGCTCCTGAAGCCAAGCTCGGCAGCCCCGAGCTCAGTTCGGACCCACCTCCTGCTTCACCGGGGCGAGGCGGTGAGACGACCCGTTGCCTTCCCTGATGCAAGCTCGGCGGTGCGGAGATTGGTCGTAGACGACACTTCTAGAGGTCTCTCCTAAAGAGGAGCTGCCCTGCTGGAGGAAGCCCGACTATCATCAAGGGCAAGCTCACCATCACAGCCGTCGTCAAGGCCAAACTCATCATCGCAGTTGCCGTCTTTTGGGCAGCACCCCGCGTGGCGGCCGTCCTCCCTGAACACCCTCACGAAGAGGGTCGCGAGGCTGTTGTACTTGAAGTGGAGGGTGCACCTCCTACTCAAGCCTCGCGTGTGGGCAAACATCTGCCAGCCACGAGTCAAGACCACACTACCTGCCATGGTGACCTCGACCCCGACCCACGAGGCCCTGCTGCAGTAGTTGTCAGCCTGCAGCCAGAGGCCGTTGAGCCCCGTGGCCGGTATCTCATCAGTGAAGAAGCGTGGATGCCGGAGCAAAGTACCGGCAGGCTTGTCCGACTACACGACAAACTCCGGGAGCACATCCACCAAGGAGAAGTGCGGCCGAGGAGGCCAGGTGACCATGGCACGCCTTCCCTCATCGCAGGGGATGCCCCGTTCCCGGCGGCCCCCGCCATGAGAAGAAGCGCCACCACGGCCGCCAAGAAAGACACCAGCTCCCGGAGAAGTGTGCATGCACCCCTCGGAAGCCGCCGCCGGGGTCGCAGTGTGCTTGCGGGGACGGCCGCGGCCCCTCTTGGGCGGCGGCAAAACTGGCTCTTCCTTGGGGGCCTTCCCCTTCTCGGCGGCAGTGAACCTCCTCGTCGGTGCCATGGGCTCTGCAACTACAGCAAGGTGGGGAGGAAGAAGGAACGGGCAGCGAGAAGATGAAGATGCCGATGAGCGAGGGGGGCCCCGCCCCTCCCCTCATTTATAGAAAGAAGGAGGCCAACCGCCGGCCTCCATGATCCCACATGATGGTTTTCCTCTGCATGCAACAGCGACTCGTCAAGTTGAACGGTTGTCGAGGCAGTGTGGGAAGCGGAGACGCCCACGTCCCATCAATTGCCACGCGTCACCTAAGGCTGCAGGCGGTTAGGGCCCGCGGCGCTTCGCACTTGCCCTTTGGCTTCGCCTAGAAGCCCAGTCCGAGCGTGCCTTGGGCCCGGGGGCTATTGTCGGCATTCTGGGAACGGGGGTACCTAGACTTGCCTGCCTGCGGCCCACGGCATGGATCCATCAACGGCCTGGTACGGCCCAGCTTCGACATCGACAACCCAACACCCTCGCGAGGGGCCAAGCCTCATGAGTCGGACGACACCAAGACCTCCAGGGGGAGCGTCCTCCTCAGGCTGGCTCCCGAGGAGCGGAGATTCATATGCAGGGCTCATCTCGTGAGGTTCGGGTGACGTGAGCCATGACGATCGAGGCCAGGCGGGCGCCAGCGGGCACAGTGTACCAGTCTCCTCTTTGGTGCAAAGGAGGCAAGCAGCAGGCGCGGAGTCCCGAGGAAGCAGCCAAAGGTTTCCATTCCCGTGCAACAATACCAAGACCGCCAGAACGGAAGGACAAAGGTCATCACCGAGCCCACCGTGGCGTCACGACCAGAGGCTTTTGCAGGCGAAGACCACTTTAGTCAGGATAATATGTACTAGTTGTCTCCCATCAAATTTGGCCGTTGTGGGATCCCTTCCCACCTTCATTTGGGAAGAGGACCAAGGCCACTATAAATAGGACCGAGCCACCACCATGGACGGGGAAGACAGATCAAGTCTACCACATCCATTCCACCCTCACCAGCTCACTTGAGCTAAAGAACACACTGGCGGTGTCCTGGACTAGGGAGTCTCATCCCGACTTGTGGGGGAATCATAGTCTCCTTCATCCTTTCCTCACTGGGGCAATGCTCTAATAATGATGATCATCACACTTTTATTTACTTACAACTCAATTTACAACTATGACTCTATATGAATGCTTCCGGCAGTGTACCGGGATGTGCAATGATCTAGCATAGCAATGACATCAAAAAAAGGACAAGCCATGAAAACATCATGCTAGCTATCTTACAATCATGCAGAGCAATATGAAAATAAATGTTCAAGTCATGTATATGATGATGATGGAAGTTTCATGGCAATATATCTCGGAATGGCTATGGAAATGCCATAATAGGTAGGTATGGTGGCTGTTTTGAGGAAGATATAATGAGGCTTATGTGTGATAGAGTGTATCATATCATGGGGTTTGGATGCACCGGTGAAGTTTGCGCCAACTCTCGAGGTGAGAAAGGGCAATGCACGGTACCGAAGAGGCTAGCAATGATGGAGGGGTGAGTGTGCGTATATCCATGGACTCACATTAGTCATAAAGAACTCATATACTTATTGCAAAAGTCTACTTATCCCTCGAAGCAAAGTAATACTACGCATGCCCCTAGGGGGATAGATTGGTAGGAAAAGACCATCACTCGTCCCCGATTGCCACTCATAAGGAAAGCAATCAAAACGAACCTCGTGCTCCAACTTCGTTACATAACAGTTCACCATACATGCATGCTACAGGACTTGCAAACCTCAACACAAGTATTCCTCAATTTCACAATTACTCAACTAGCACGACTCTAATATCACCACCTTTATATCGCAAAACTATTGCAAGGAATCAAACATGTCATACTCAGCGATCTACAAGTTTATGTAGGATTTTATGACTAACCATGTGAATGACCAATTCTTGTCATCTCTCTAAAAGGATATAAGTGAAGCAAGAGAGTTTAATTCTTTCTACAAAAGATATGCCCACGCTCTAACAAATATAAGTGAAGCAAAAGAGCATTCTACAAATGGCGGTTTTCTATGTGAAGAGAAACAGGCAATCCAAACTTCAAATGATATAAGTGAAGCACATGAAGCATTCTATAAAGCCATACTCAAAAGATTTAAGTGAAGTGCAATGAGAATTCTGTAAATAAACCAAGGACTATCTCATACCAGCATGGTGCATAAAAGAAAAGTGAAAATTAAATGCAAAAGACGCTCCAAGACTTGCACATAATGCATGAACGAAACAAATTCGAAAACATACCGATACTTTTTGAAGAAAGAGGGGATGCCTTCCGGGGCATCCCCAAGCTTAGACACTTGAGTCTCCTTGAATATTTACTTGGGGTGCCTCAGGCATCCCCAAGCTTGAGCTCTTGCCTCTCTTCCTTTTCCTCATATCGAGACATCCTCGATTAGACACTACATCCACACAAAACTTCAACAGAAAACTCGGTAAGATCCGTTAGTATAATAAAGCAAATCACCACTCTAAGTACTGTTGCAAACCAATTCGTATTTTATTTTTGCATTGTGTCTACTGTAATATAGCTTTTTCATGGCTTAATCCACTAATACAAATTGATAGATTCATCAAAACAAGCAAACTATGCATCAAAAACAGAATCTGTCAAAAACAGAACAGTCTGTAGCAATCTGAACATCCACCATACTTCTGGTACCCCAAACATTCTACCAAAATTAGGAAAAATAAACAAGTTGTATATCAAGACATTGAAAAGGGAATCAGAACCAATTGACGTACCAGATAAAATGTAAAATCGCGCACTACAGCCAAAGTTTCTGTCCTGCACCGTACAAACCAACAAGCATCGTAAACATCCTAAAGGCAAACCTTGGCACATTATTCTTATAATACAATGGAATTATACAAGGGGGTAATTATTTTTGTTGAAAAGTTTCTATAATCAAGATTCACAAAGTTTTCGTGAGCATGAACAAAGTTCAAGGCTAGCTCCCACTTCAACAATGCTTGTCTTTCTCACTTTCACTTTTATTTTTGAAAAGTTTTTAGGTTCCCCTCTTTATTTTTTTTGTTTTTAAACTATATAAAATCACTCAACAGAAATAAATGACTCTCTAAAACTTCCGGGTTGTCTCCCTGGCAGCGCTTTCTTTAAAGCCATTAAGCTAGGCATATAGTGCTCAAGTAATGGATCCACCCGGATCCCAAGGTATATCAAAGCCAATTTTAATTAACAATGATTTTTAATTTAGTAATGAGCACAAAGTAACATATATCATGAAACAACGAAGTCTAACCCTCTTCCTATGCATCGGCATGTCATAAAAGAACAATTCATGCACACCAAGTAAAGGCCAATGCATAGTATAAACAGTTTCTTGCAATTCTATCGTATTGGAAACATAGAGAGGTGGAGATAAAGTTCCTCTCTCATAATAATTGCAAGTAGGAGCAGCAAGCACATGCATATTATATTCATCAAAATCATCATGTGCAATGGTAAAAGGCAACCCATCAATATAATCCTTAATGAGCACAAACTTCTCCGATAAAGTGTAGTAGGGAGAATTCAAAAAGATAATAGAACTATCATGCGTGGGTGCAATAGCAACAATTTCATGTTTAACATAAGGAACTATAGAAAGTTCATCTCCATAAGCATAATTCATATTGGCATCTTGGCCACAAGCATAGCAAGCATCATCAAAAAGGGATATTTCAAACAAATTCAAGGGATCATAGCAACCATCCTTTGGTAAGCATGAAGGGGAATTCAACAATGTATGAGTTGAAGAGTTACTCTCATTAGAAGGTGGGCACGGGTAGCTAATCCGCTCTTCCTCCTTTTGTTCTTCGCTCTCCTCATCATCTTTTTCATCCAATGAGCTCACAGTTTCATAAATTTCTTCATCCATAGTTTCCTGCAAAATATTAGTCTCTTCTTGGACAGTGGAGTCTTTCTTCATAAAAGCATTAATATAGCAATTGTATTCATAATTTTCATAGCAATATCTAAGTATAGCTAAATTTTCAGGTCTACAAACTGAATCATCGAAATCATCAAAAGCTTTAAACATAGATTCAATCTCATAAGCACCCATAAAAGAAACAAATTCTTCTATTTGTTCCACATCATAGTAATCATATCTACCATTAGCATAAGAAGCTAAGGTTTCATTATCATTGAATTTGCATGAAAGGGGAAGGTGTGGATCCTTCATCCAAGAGCAACAAGTATAATCATGCATCACGCATAGTTGACGAGCATACCAATGCAAAATAATAAATTGATCCCATAATAGTTTCCTTTTTTGTGTCGAGCAATTATCCCTAAAGTATTCACGTTGATCCAACGTGTCTCCCATTATAAAGTTGAATGGGGGTTTCTCAGGATTATCAAAGTAGTACATAGTATCTTTCACATAATGAGAATCTGGGGTTTTAGGAGTTACCCCATCTACATGAGTAGCAAGTACATCTAATTTTTTTTTCTATTTTACGTTCCATATCCATAACTAAAGATAGAGAACAACTAAGAACAGCAAATAATAAATTACTTTGTGATAAAGCAAACAAGCACACACGAGAATATTCACCCCACGCTATGACTCCCTGGCAACGGCGCCAGAAAAAGGTCTTGATAACCCGCAAGTATATGGGATAGTCGTATCCTCTTTCGATAAGTAAGAGTATCGAACCCAACGAGGAGCTAAAGGTAGAACAAATACTCTCTCAAGTCCTATCGGCCACTGATACGACTCTACGCACGCTTGACGTTCGCTTTACCTAGAACAAGTATGAAACTAGAAGTACTTTGTAGGTGTTGTTGGATAGGTTTGCAAGATAATAAAGAACACATAAAAAAGTAGGGGCTGTTTAGATAAAGATGGAATAAAGTAAATAAAGTGAGTGTGGAAAAGTGGTGGTAGGAGTTATGAAAGTGTCCCTAGGCAATTGACTACTTTACTAGACCGATAGCAAGTTTTTATGTGGGAGAGGCCCTGCTAGCATGTCATCCCTGACTTGGAATTCTATGCACTTATGATTGGAACTATTAGCAAGCAGTCCGCAACTACTAACGTTCATTAAGGTAAAACCCAACCATAGCATTAAGATATATTAGTCCCCCTTCAATCCCGTATGTATCAATTTCTATGCTAGTCTAGAGCTTTTGTCACTCTTGCCCTCCAATACATAGTCCTATAAACATACAACTAACCCTATGGTGTGATCCACGCGCGCGCTCATATGATGGGCACCATAGGACAGCAACATAACCACAAGCAAATTAAATCAATCATAGCAATTCATCAACCACCAATAGGACAACGAAGATCTACTCAGACATCATAGGATGACAACACATCATTGGAAAATAATATGAAGCATAAAGCACCATGTTCAAGTAGAGGGTATAGCGGGTTGCGGGAGAGTGGACCGCTGTAGATAGAGGGGGGAAGGTGATGGAGATGTTGGTGAAGATGACGGCGGTGTTGGTGACGATCGCTGTGATGATGATGGCCCCCGGCAGTGCTCCGGCGCCACCGGAAGCAAGGGGGAGAGAGCCCCCTTCTTCTTCTTCTTCCTTCACCTTCTCCCTAGATGGGAGAAGGGTTTCCCCTCTGGTCCATGGCTCCCATGGCGTGGGAGGGGTGAGAACCCCTCCGAGACTGGATCTATCTCTCCGTTTCTGCGTTCTCCGATTCTGCCCCTTCACTGTTTCCTTTATATGTGGAGATCCGTAACTCCGATTGGGGTGAATCTTTCGCCCAGATTTTTCTCATAAAATTAGCTTTCTTGCGGCAAAAGTAGAGCGTCAACCACCTTACGGGTGGCCCACGAGAGCCCAGGGCGCGCCCAGGGGGCGCCCCCTATCTCGTGGCAACCCCAGACACCGTTTCGCGTTGATTCTTCCTCCGGAAAATCCCAAATATTCCAAAATAATTCTCCGTCCGTTTTTATCCCGTTTGATATTGATTTTCTGTGAAACATAAAACATGCAACAGACAGGAACTGGCACTGGGCACTGGATCAATATGTTAGTCCCAAAAATAATATAAAAAGTTGCCAAAAGTATATGAAAGTTGAAGAATATTGGCATGGAACAATCAAAAATTATAGATACGACGGAGACGTATCAATGGGGCAATCAAGTGATATTTTTCTAGTTAAATCTGTTCCACATGAATTAATTTTTTCTTTGAGAGTTGTTGTTCTCGGATCGCTATTTTATTCCATAGGTTTCTCCGATGTCTTTTTTGATCTCACACCGAATCAAGAGAATTTATGCACCGTCCACCGCCGATCGTCAAAACGTCTGCGTGGCCGAGGACCGTGTGGACGCAGCATCCAAACTAGAGCAAGACAGGTTGTCCTTGGGCCATGTTTAGTCCCCTGTCTCGAACAGCCATAAAGCACGAACTGCCTTGTTCGGGCAGCGAGCGTGCAGGGATAATCCTCTGCCTTATCTTATTTTTTATTATTCAAGTAGCGGTGCTGCCCGCCGGCCGGTTGTTACCTTGTGCATAGGAGAGTATTACTAATAAATGAATGCCAGTCTGCATCAATGTTCAATTAGTCCAAGGCTGCTACCTTCAATCTAGGTTAGCACGTGGAGCACTAAAACACCTTGGAGAGCTGAAGATACATGGACACTGCTACTAGTGCTCCTACAATTCCACAAGGGAATACACGTTGAGGACTCCATCCAAAAATACAAATTGGTTATCACGTCTTTCGGGGACTGATTGGTCTTCGTACAAGGCGACACTAGTTCTGGCTTTTTACCTTGGATTTTAACGCCTCATCGTCCGAGCAAAGAACATCAGGTTTTATTTTTCTAATTTCCTGTACTGTATATGTTAAATACACACAAGATATTTTTCTGCTGGTTTGCATGAATTTTTCTGTGTAGATTTCTCTACCAGTTACAATTCAGTCCGTCGAGCACATCAACATGGTGGTCCGTACAGTTCCTACCAACCGGCTTCGTCCATAGTTCGGCGGACACCACGTCTGTAGCCCGGCTTGCCAGATGAACAGCAGCAACAAATAAGTATGTCGTTCGAACAACAACAATCCAGTTGAGACAGAGCGCAGGGCTAATACTACGGAGCAGTGCACCGAGGTTTCCTCGTCCTCTTATTTTTAAACTACCTCTCACGTGAATGCTCTATAACACTTGGGTGCAGTTTTTTGCTCCTATGATTATCCGGGTTCAGGTGCAATTTTTCCATTTATTTATTTTGTACAATTTCATACATCAAGAAATCCTTTACTTCAGATTTGCCCTCTTTGAGTGCACAGGCCGACATCGTTGCCCCAGGGACCCCGACGTTTTTAGGCCACTACAAAGCCGTGTCGACACGTTCCAGAATAAGTTTGGACTGTGCTGTGCTGGCGTAATTGCCATGCATATTTGGGCCTGCGTCGACATCTACATGCAATTAACTTACACTGCACATTACCTGGCGCAACGACGCCTATTGAGGTTGAAGAGAGTTCGGCTCAGCGCAACCACAGGGAGATTTGGCCTTCTTTTTTCCTTTCTCCCTCTATATTATTTAATTAAGCATGTAATCGACTTCGACTATGTCACACAGTCACTTCGGCAGGCCGATGTCGTCATCCCAATAGGCATAAACCGGCTCGCGTGATCACCTTGTTGGTCAAATTGCCACACCGACATGTTCGGTTGCCTCGGGGACTTCGGCATCGCTGAGAGAGCTCTACCTCATCGAGTGTTCGGCACATGGGACATACTTCTTTATTACTCACTTCACATAAACTATTAATTATGCTATGAATTTTTTAAATTTATTATTATTACTATTATCTGTGGCTTGCACTATTTTCTGTGCACAGGTAAATGATTCGGGTTGGGTAGCACCGTCACCTCGGCGTACCGACGTACCACGTCACCTTGGCTGGACCCAGGGCTTCGTCATCACTTTATTAACCCATGCCGGGGACCTCGGCCCTATAATGCCGGCCTGCTCCGTCCCCTAGGCCGGACTGGGGGGGTCCACCCTGCCACATTGGTTGCGCAATGTTGCCACTTTGGAGTGCCGAGCTCTTTGCTCCGCCACCTGGGGACCGGCTTGGGGGTTGGGACCTCGTCCCGCCGTAAGCTTGAACCGTGCCATCAACACCGAGCACATTAACCAGCTAAGTCACTTTCATGCTCAAAGACTTTCAGTTTTAAATTTTGTTAGGTTCTACCAAGCATTATACTTTTTTGGCACAAAGTTGTTTGTGAAAAACTTCCTTGACGAAACTTTCTTTGTGACACACAAATTCAAATACCCCATTTACTTGGGGGCTTCCTTTATGAAGCATTTCCTCTTGCATATGATTATAGTTGTATGGCTTCGTTCCTTGTTCGTGTATTACGCCACAATTTGCACCATGTTGACTTAAGTGTTCCGCAAGCTGGGTTGCCTGGCTCCTGTGTTTACCCCTACGTTCCCGATTGTTCGGCTAGGGGGTAAAGGGAGCACCTCTGTGATTGTCACGATCGGGTTATCCGAGCTCGGACCTCTGACTGGGTGAAGCCGAAAGCTAGCGCTCTTATTGTTTTCAATCATGGTCGGCACACAACGGAACTCATGAGTACAAAAAATCTATTGCACAAGTGTCATAGTAACAATGAGCAACCGAAGAAAGGTATCGGTTGGGGTACTATTTTCCTCGAAGATGCTTCTTACACTTCGTCAGTAATATAGCATAAATTCTCTGAGCGTGCTTTGTCTGTTACAACCTTATGGCCTGATTTCCTAGTTATTGGAAACACCATTGATATTCTCGACAGGTGGAGTACATAACACTTTTCGGCCCTTGACCGAAGAGGGACAAGCTGACGGTCGGTTAAGACGCGTTTAAAGTTCGGGTGAACACATATATGATATAAGTACTTCGGTACATACAATCATTATACATAATTTTCATTTTTTACCCAAGTCACTTGGGGGCTCTTAAATTAGTATGAGTCGTTTTATAATAGATGTTTTCTTCTTAGTCGCTGCACAGTCTTTTTCTATCACTCTTTTCTCGACTCGAGTGTGTGGTCAATAGCCAGATAGCCTGTTTTCTCTCTAATGCCGCTCGAGTTTACTTCGCTAAACTGGCTTAATGAGCAGTCTCCGCCTTTGGGATAGGAGGTTGCAGCCGTAGACTGGCCTGCTTGAAGTCTTGAGATCAGATGTGTCATATTAATGCACGACTGAAGCACAAAAGTAAGACCAATTTTCGGATTGGCACCAAATGACTTGATTTAGTTCGGGCATAAAGTTTATACTGAAGTTTTTGGCTTTTCCAGCCTATGGCACTTTTAAACTATTTGTGTGTTTTCAGCATAAGTCTCGTAGTGCAACGCCGGACACCTTTAGAGATTCGGCAAAACATTCTCAGGCATTGCTTTATATGCATCGGTTTCGAATTGTGTCTATGGTCAATAGTTGGGTTGCCCGGCCCCTGTTCTTGCCTCCTATGTTCCGCTTTGTTTGGCTAGGTGAACAAAGGGAGAACCACTGCGATTGTGCTTCCAGCTCGCATGGTTAAGCTCCTCAGTGGAGAAAGCCGAAAACTGACTGTCACAATTAGCGTAAACTGGTGAGCGATCCGATGACTGTGTAAAACTATGGGCCATTCATAACATAGGCCGAACAGTTAATGGCTAGACTTCGGTCGGTGCCTAACACTAACCGGGGGCTCATAGCTAGCTTCCCCACTTTAAATCTCCTATGACTAAGTGAAAGTTATAAAGCCCGCATATCCGATTGCCTTGTTTCCGCTAACACAACCGCCTCCGGGCACCGAGACATCGGCTAAGGGTTGTTTTGTTATTGCAGAAACACCATGCGTAGCATCTACAAGGGGGTGGAAGCCGATGATGGGCCACTTTCAACTGATAAACGATCGCAACGGAGTCAAAATAAACATATCATTGGCATTTGTATTTAATATACAAGGGCCACCTTCTGTAATCATTGTTATAAAGCCATAAATATGCATCAATTTGACTTAAGATTTTGGCCAAACTGGGTTGCCTGGCTCCTGTGCTTACCCGTACGTTCCCGATTGTTCAGCTAGGCGGTAAATGGAGCACCTCTGTGATTGTTACTACCAGGTCATCCGAGTTAGTACCTCAGAGTGGGTGAAGCCGAAAGCTAGCAATCTTAAAGGATCACATTGGTCGGCAACGACGGAAGTGAAATTTTTGGTTAATTAATACCATAGAGTTCGGGAACTTTCCCTGAACTAAATCTTCAATATTTTGCTCCCACATTGATCAGAGTTGAGGTTTCATGATCATGCTTAGCATGACAACCCAAAGAAAGGAACCGATAGCGGGAATATTTTCTTTGGAAGATGTTTCTTATGTTAAGAAGTAATATAACATATCTCTCCGCGTACCTTTGTTTATAAAACCGTATGGCCGGATTGCCTTGTTTGCCGGAAATCTTTGCCCTCATAAAGGCTTTATAAAGTAGGACAAACACTCCTCGGCTACTGGCCGAGGAGGTTGAAGCCGATGGTCGGTCAACAAAGTTTTGTACAATGCGGATCCGAGCATTAATGATGTAGAGTACTTGGATACATAGAATCATTACACATACTTTGTGATTTTACTCTGGATATCGATCCTTAATTCGGCCACCCGTGCCCATGTTAAGGCTCGGGGGCTAATGGGCTTCGTGCTTATCATTTACAAATATTAAAGGGGTACATCAATCCCCTGATCTGGTGTTGCCACCCGACTAGTGTCTCGGGGGCTACTGCATTGCCTATTCAATGCAGAACGTTCAAAGTGCTCAGTGTTCGGCTTGACCGGACTATGTGCAAATGCATCTTCAGACAACAATAGGTACCATCTGGACCTATCCGGCATCAAGCTAATATATTACGGCGACTTCTCAAGACCCTCTATCAAGGGCATGTTCGCTGATCACTATTTTCCCTAATATATTACACCCTGTTTCTATTCCTAAGTATGTTGCCGAGCTGGGAATTGATTCTCAGGACAATTTCACGAATCGACCTGAGTCTCAGGGGCTATTGGGGTTAGCGGTTTTATTTTATCCTTCAGGTGCATCCCGGATATTAGGCCAGCACCCACCTTGAGGGCTACTGGCTATACATCTCGTTAGAGATTGCATTGCACAATTCGGAATTAAATTCATAAAAATCAACAAATGGCCAAGGTGGTGCACCACCTCGGAAGCAGTCCGGCATAAAGCTCGGGCGCCAGTGGCTGGCTCCATAGCATTTCTGGCATTAAGCTCGGCTAAACTCCTTCAACTTTTTTGAACCAGGGTGATCTATGACACCTCCGATATAGTCCGGCGCTGGAGCTTAGATGCAGTTCGGCGTTGGAGCTCGGCTGTAACAATACTCTTCGGATATAGTCCGGCGGTGGAGCTTGGGTACATTCCGACGTTGGAGCTCGGAAGCAGTCCGGCGTTGGTGCTCGGCTCCAAAAGATACCTCGAATGCAGTCTGGCATTGGAGCTCGGACGCAAGAGGACACTGCCGCCCGGGAACAACTTCAAACCCGAGGTGTGGCATAAAAATAACAAGGCATTGATAAAGGCCGGAAACTTAAAGGGGCTCCTCGGATACCCGTTGTGTAAACTCTTTGGATGCACTTCGGCGATCCTCAAGATCGAAGATGAGAAGATTTGTGGAACCAGTTTTCAAGACCGATGACCGAAGATGAAGAACAGTTTGGAAGAATCGAGGAGCATCCCTAACTTGAAGACCGGTTCAGGGGGATACTGACGGTGTCCTGGACTAGGCGGTACTCACCATGTCGTCTCCTGACTAGCTGGATCGGGCCGAGGACCCCCATGGTGGTTCACTATAGGGCCAGTTCGGACAACCCCTGCCTCATACAAGGAAGTCTCCACAAGACTTCGCGCCCAAGACAAGGACTCTCCTAAAACCCTAGGCCTCCGATGTCTTATATAAACCGAGGCTAGGCTAGTCAATAGACAATCTCATATTCATTACAACAATCTCGTGGTAGACACATGTACCCTGTATTACACTCATACGAATACAATCAAAAGCAACATGTAGGGTATTATCTCTTCAAGAGAGCCCGAAGCTGGGTAAAACCCTGTGTCCATGTTACCATCGCTCCAAGATGCCTAGCTTAGGACCCCTACTATGAGATACGCCGGTTTTGACACCGACACACACCTCCTGAGGTTGTTCACCACTGTACTGGTCCGTCCTCAGCCCCACGAGGCAAATCCACCACAAAGCAGGAGTAGGGTTTTACACCGCAAGGTGGCCCGAACCTGGGTAAACTAATGTGTCCCCTTTCCTTCAAGCTCGATGCGCTAGGCTGTGAGATTGGCTAGTAGGCAGACTGGGGAGGTTGAGATCTCCGCACGCACCCAAGAGTTCGAACCTCTCAAGGGTTTGTGGAACCCGAAATCCGACAGCTCTCTTTAATGCATAACCCCAAAACAATAGTGGTAAATCGGTAAGAGACATCATAGATCGCACCATATCTAATAAAGTACAGTTACGACATTCGGACACACCATTACGATGTGGTGTTGTTGGGGGCGTGAGTTGTGAAACTATTCCACATTATTGTAAATGAAGGCCAAACTCGTAACTTAAATATTCGCCTCCGCGATTAGATCGTAGAAACTTTATTTTCTTGTTACGATGATTCTCCACTTCACTCTGAAATTCTTTGAACTTTTCAAATGTTTCGGACTTGTGGTTCCTTAACTAGATATACCCATATCTACTCAAATCATCTGTGAAGGTCAGAAAATAACGATACCCACTGCATGCCTCAACACTCATCGGACCGCATACATCGGTATGTATTATTTCCAATAAGTCATTGGCTCGTTCCATTGTTCCGGAGAACGGAGTTTTAGTCATCTTGCACATGAACCATGGTTCACAAGTATCAAATGATTCATAATCAAGTGATTCCAAAAGTCCATCAGCATGGAGTTTCTTCATGCGCTTTACACCAATATGACCTAAACGGCAGTGCCACAAATATGTTGCACTATCATTATCAACTTTTCATCTTTTGGCGTCAATATTATGAATATGTGTATCACTATGATCGAGATTCAATAAACCATTAACATTGTGTGTATGACCATAGAAGGTTTTATTCATGTAAACAGAATAACAATTATTCTTTGTCTTAAATGAATAACCGTATTACAATAAGCATGATCCTATCTTGTTCATGCTCAACGCAAACACCAAATAACAATTATTTTTTGGGGACCGTAGCAGAAATTCAAATTTTTCTACACATCACCAAGATCAATCTATGGATATTCTTGCAACAAGAGAGAGAGAGAGAGAGAGGATGAGCATCTTCATACCTTTGAAGATCACTAAGCGGAAGCGTTACTAGAACGCGGACGAGGGAGTCGTACTCGCAGCGATTCAAATCGCGGAAGATCCGATCTAACACCGAATGGACGGCGCCTTCGTGTTCAACACACGTACAGCCCGGGGACGTATCCTCCTTCTAGATCCAGAAAGGAGATAGGAGAAGTTGAGGGAGAGCTCTGGCAGCACGACGGCGTGGTGGTGGAGCTTGCACTTCTCCGGCAGGGCTTCGCCAAGCACTATGGAGGAGGAGGTGGAGTTGGAGAGGGGGAGGGCTGCGCCAGGGGAAGGGTATGGCAGCCCTCCCACCTCCCCTCTATTTATAGGGGGAAGGGGAGAAGGGTCCGCCCCCCTTAGAGCTCATCTAAGGGGGGGGCGGCTACAGCCAAGGGGGGAACTTGCCCCCCAAGTTGGTGGGAGGCGCCCCCACCCCCTAGGGTTTTCAACCCTAGGCACCTTGGGCCCTTGGGGGCGCACCAGCCTACCAGGGGGCTTGTTCCCACCCTTGTTCAGCCCATTTAGCCCCCGGTGGCAGGTGGACCCACCCGGTGGACCCCCGAACACTTTCCGGTGGTCCCGGTACAATACCTGTAAACCCCGAAATTATTCCGGTGACTGAAACTGGACTTCCCTTATATAAATCTTTACCTCTGGACCATTCCGAAACTCCTTGTGATGTGCGGGATCTCATCCAGGACTCCGAACAACATTCGGTAACTGTGTACTAATTCCCAAATCAACTCTAGCGTCGCCGAACCTTAAGTGTGTAGACCCTACGGGTTCGAGAATCATGCGGACATGACCGTGACAGCTCTCCGGCCGATAACCAACAGCGGGATATGGATACCCATGTTGGCTCGCACATGTTCCACGATGATCTCATTGGATGAACCACGATGTCGGGGATTCAAGTAATCCCGTATACAATTCCCTTTGTCAATCGATACATTACTTGCCCAAGATTCGATCGTCGGTATCCCAATACCTCGTTCAATCTCGTCACCGGCAAGTCACTTTACTTGTTCCGTAATGCATGATATCGTGACTAACTTCTTAATCACTATGAGATCATTATGATGATGCATTACCGAGTGGGCCCAGAGATACCTCTCCGTCATACGGAATGACAAATCCTAGTCTCGATTCGTTCCAATCCAACAGATACTTTCGGAGACACCTGTAGTGTACCTCTATAGCCACCTAGTTACATTGTGACATTTGGTACACCCAAAGCATTCCTACGGTATCCGGGAGTTGCACAATCTCATGGTCTAAGGAAATGATACTTGACATTTAGAAACGCTTTTAGAAAACTAACTACACGATCTAGTGCTATGCTTAGGATTGGGTCTTGTCCATCACATCATTCTCCTAATGATGTGATCATGTTATAATGACATCCAATGTCCATAGTCAGGAAACCATGAACATCTATTGATCAACGAGCTAGTCAACTAGAGGCTCACTAGGGACATGTTGTGGTCTATGTATTCACACATGTACTACGGTTTCCGGTCAATACAATTATAGCATGGATAATAGACAATTATCATGAACATGGAAATATAATAATAACCATTTTATTATTGCCTCTAGGGCATATTTCCAACAATCTCCCACTTGCACTAGAGTCAATAATCTAGTTACATTGTGATGAATCGAACACCCATAGAGTTCTGGTGTTGATCATGTTTTGCTCTTGGAAGAGGTTTAGTCAACGGATCTGCGACATACAGATCCGTGTGTACTTTACAAATATCTATGTCTCCATCTTGAACATTTTCACGAATGGAGTTGAAGCGACGCTTGATATGCCTGGTCTTCTTGTGAAACCTGGGCTCCTTGGCAAGGGCAATAGCACTAGTGTTGTCACAAAAGAGAGTCATCGGGCCCGACGCATTGGGAATAACTCCTAGGTTGGTAATGAACTCTGTCATCCATATTGCTTCATGTGCTGCCTCCGAGGCTGCCATGTACTACGCTTCACATGTAGATCCCGCCATGATGCTTTGCTTGCAACTACACCAGTTGACCGCCCCACCATTCAAAATATACACGTATCCGGTTTGTGACTTGGAGTCATCCAGATCTGTGTTGAATCTAGCATCGACGTAACCCTTTACGATGAGCTCTTCGTCACCTCCATAAACGAGAAACATATCCTTGGTCCTTTTCAGGTACTTCAGGATATTCTTGACCGTTGTCCAGTGTTCCATGCCGTGATTACTTTGGTACCTCCCTACCAAACTTACGGCAAGGTTTACATCAGGTCTGGTACACAGCATGGCATACATAATAGACCCTATGGCTGAGGCATAGGGGATGACACTCATCTTTTCTCTATCTTCTGCCATGGTCGGGCTTTGAGTCGTGCTCAATCTCACACCTTACAAAACAGGCAAGAACCCCTTCTTGGACTGATCCATATTGAACTTCTTCAATATCTTATCAAGGTATGTGCTTTGTGAAAGACCTATGAGGCGTCTTGATTTATCTCTATAGATCTTGATGCCTAATATGTAAGCAGCTTCTCCAGGGTCCTTCATTGAAAAACACTTATTCAAGTAGGCCTTTATGCTTTCCAAAAGTTCTATATCATTTCCCATAGTATGTCATCCACATATATGAGAAATTCTACAGAGCTCCCACTCACTTTCTTATAAACGCGGGCTTCTCCATAAGTCTGCATAAACCCAAAAGCTTTGATCATTTCATCAAAGCGAATGTTACAACTCCGAGATGCTTACACCAGCCCATATATGGAGAGCTGGAGCTTGCATACCTTGTTAGCATTCTTAGGATCGACAAAACCTTCCAGTTGCATCATATACAATTCTTCCTTAAGAAAGTCGTTATAAGGAATGTCGTTTTGACGTCCATTTTCCATATCTCATAATCATAGAATGTGGAAATTGCTAACATGATTCGGACGGACTTCAGCTTCACTACGGGTGATAAGGTCTCATTGTAGTCAACCCCTTGAACTTGTCGATAACCCTTAGCGACAAGTCGAGCTTTATAGATGGTAACATTACCATCCGCGTATGTCTTCTTCTTAAAGATCCATTTATTTTCTATCGCTCGCCGATCATCGGGCAAGTCTATCAAAGTCCATACTTTGTTTTCATACATGGATCCTATCTCAAATTGCATGGCTTCAATCCATTTTTCGGAATCTGGGCCCGCCATCGCTTCTTCATAGTTCGAAGGTTCACCGTTGTCTAACAACATGATTTCCAGGACAGGGTTGCAATACCATTCTGGTGTGGAACGTGTCCTTGTGGACCTACAAAGTTCAGTATCAACTTGATGGGAAGTACCTTGATCATCATCATTAACTTCCTCTCTAGTCGGTGCAGGCACCACAGAAACATCTTCCTGAGCTGCGCTACTTTCCGGTTCAAGAGACAGTACTTCATCAAGTTCTACTTTCCTCCCACTTACTTCTTTCGAGAGAAACACTTTCTCCAGAAAGGACCCGTTCTTGGCAACAAAGATCTTGCCTTCGGATCTGAGGTAGAAGGTATACCTGTAGGACCTTGAAGTATGTCTAGAGGGGGGTGATTAGACTACTTGACCAATTAAAAACTTAACCTTTTCCCAATTTTAGACTTTGGCAGATTTTAGCTATATTTGGACAAGTCAAGCAATCATCACACAATTCAAGCAAGCATGCAAAGAGTATATAGGCAGCGGAAATTAAAGCATGCAACTTGCAAGAAGGTAAAGGGAAGGGTTTGGAGGATTCAAACGCAATTGGAGACACGGATGTTTTTGGCGTGGTTCCGATAGGTGGTGCTATCGTACATCCATGTTGATGGAGACTTCAACCCACAAAGGGTAACGGCTATGCAAGACCACGGAGGGCTCCACCCAAGAAGGGTCCACGAAGAAGCAACCTTGTCTATCCCACCATGGTCGTCGCCCACGAAGGACTTGCCTCACTAGCGGTAGATCTTCACGAAGTAGGCGATCTCCTTGCCCTTACAAACTCCTTGGTTCAACTCCACAATCTTGTCGGAGGCTCCCAAGTGACACCTAGCCAATCTAGGAGACACCACTCTCCAAGAAGTAACAAATGGTGCGTTGATGATGAACTCCTTGCTGTTGTGCTTCAAATGATAGTCTCCCCAACACTCAACTCTCTCTCATAGGATTTGGATCTGGTGGAAAGAAGATTTGAGTGGAAAGTAACTTGGGGAAGGCTAGAGATCAAGATTCATATGGTAGGAATGGAATATCTTGGCCTCAACACATGAGTAGGTGGTTCTCTCTCAGA
Source organism: Triticum aestivum (assembly GCF_018294505.1). Taxonomy (NCBI): domain Eukaryota; kingdom Viridiplantae; phylum Streptophyta; class Magnoliopsida; order Poales; family Poaceae; genus Triticum; species Triticum aestivum. Next base: position 429,930,029 of record NC_057798.1, on the reverse strand, counting down.
ACTGGTAAGTTGGAAGTGTAGGTATCTTCTGATGGCTCTCTCCACGAATGAAGAGGAGGTGGAGGGGTATATATAGCCTCGACACAAAATCTAACCATTACACACAATTTACCAAACTCGATGGGACCGAATCAACAAACTCGGTCGGACCGATTCAGTAAACCTAGTGACCGTTAGGATTTTCGGTGGGACCGACATGCAACTCGGTAGGACCGATATGGTTAGGGTTAGGGCATAACGTAATCTCGGTGAGACCGATTACACAAACTCTGTGAGACCGATTTTGGTAATTAGCTAACCAGAGAGTTGGTCAGGTAAACTCGGTGGGACCGATTCGCTCTTTTGGTGAGATCAAAAAGTTATGAAAGGGAAACAGAGAGTTTACATTGCAATCTCGGTGTGACCGATCGCTCACTTCGGTTAGACCGAAACGTTACGAAGGGAAACAGAGAGATTACAATCCCATCTCGGTGAGACCGAGATCCCTATCGGTGAGACCGATTTGCCTAGGGTTTGTGGCAGTGGCTATGACATTTGAACTCGGTGGCGCCGGATAGGAAGAATCGGTGTGACCGATTTTGACTTTAGGTTTAGGTCATATGTGGATATGGGAAAGTAGTTGAGGGTATTTGGAGCATATCACTAAGCACTTGAAGCAAGAGGCTCATTAAGCAACACCTCATCCCTCCTTGATAGTATTGGCTTTTCCTATAGACTCAATGTGATCTTGGATCACTAAAATGTAAAATGAAGAGTCTTGAGCTTTTGAGCTTGAGCCAATCCTTTGTCCTTGATATTTTGAGGGATCCACTTTCATCATCCATGCCATGCCATTCATTGAGCTTTCCTGAAATATTTGTCTTCGAATAGCATTAGCTCAATGAGCTATATGTTGTTATGAATTACCAAAACCACCTAGGGATAGTTGCACTTTCAATCTCCTCCTTTTTGGTAATTGATGACAACATATAGATCAAAGCTTCGACAAATGATAATAAGATTGAAAAACATCGTCGCTTTGAGAAGTATGTGATAAGCAAGAGCTCCCCCTAAATTTGTGCATATTTTAATATTTGCTTTGGACTGCAAATGCACGAGGAATTAGGCTCATGGGTTACTCTTCCATGTCACATACATCTTGGTGGAGCGCTCAAAATAATAAAGATTGAATACATGCACTCATCACCAAGCAAAGTGAGTGATCATATACGGATAGGTAAGATAATATCATCAAACATACATAAGTGTAGCTTATGATCAAACACATGATCATCAATGTCTCACGGGTAATTGCATAGTATCTCAAGCAATCAAAAAGCAAACAAAGTTCAACCAAAAAGACACAAGAGAGAACAAAAGCAACACACTCTCTCTCTCTCTCGAAGCCTATGATCTATACATTTTTCTCCCCCTTTGGCAACAAGTTACCAAAAAGTTCATAGAAAATGCATAGTGCTAGATCGACTCTCAGGCTTGGTCTTCTGGTGGTGGTGTCCGGATAACTCCAAGAACGAAGGCTTCAATCGATGTAGATGGAGCTGGAGGAGTTGGTGCTGGAGCTGGTTGCCCTGGAGCTGTAGGAGCTGTAGCTGGTGCTGATGATGTGGCTCTAGTGTCTGTCACAAGCACTGCAGCTGACCTTTGAGCTCTAGGCACTCTGGCAAATGCATCAGTGGTTGTCTTGCCCTTCCTCTCCTGCATGTAATCCTGAAGCTGTTCCACAACTGACTGAATCTCAGTCACTTTGACATCAAGATCATAGAATTTGTGTTCCATGATTCTTTCCAGGCTCTCCTGGTTTTGAGTTAGGGTGGCCAACCCTTTCTCAATCCTCAGTGTTGATGCTATCAAGTAACCAAGCTGCTCTTGTTTGTTCTTCAAAAAGTATTCAGATGCCTCCTCTTGAGTTGGCATCTTGGCAGCCTTCTCTTTGCTTGCCTTCTCCTTCTTCTCTTGAGCTTGCACTAATGATGGTTCATTCTCATTCATTACAACTTGATTGTCCTCAAAGTCTGGATAGAGAGCAAAATATTCTTTATCCAACTGATATTTTCCTATGCCCATCTTTGAGTTAATCAACTCCTGAATTTGTGGGGCATACCACAACTTCTCTTTTGATCTGCTGCAGTCCTCTTAATAGTTTCAACCATTAGGCTCATGACCTTGAATTTTTGTGGCACATCAAATATATGTAGCAAGTTAATAGCATGCCCTCTAATCATGTTGTGGTCACCTGACTTGGGAAAAAGAGTGTGCCTTAAGATCCAGTTGATCGTAGGCAGCCCTGACAGAAGAAAATGAACTGATCCAAACTTGAAAGTTTCAAGAGCTTTGTTTGGGATCTCCTTGTACATATGTGACATAGAGTTGTGTCCCGTCTTCTTCTTGGCATAGACATCCAACTCATCTTCACTCTCCTCTGGGGCATTGATCAGACTTGCCCATTCCTCTATGGTTGACTGGTATCTCATTCCTTCAGACATCCAAACTATCCTCCCATCTGGATAGAAGTGTACTGTGGAGTAGAATTGCATAATGAGTTCATCATTCCAGTTGGTGAGCTTCTGCCCAACAAAATTCGCAACTCCACAAGCAACAAAACTGTCATACACTCCAGGATAGTGTTCTTCATTCTCTTTATTGTAGGTCCAGTCGACCCACCTCATATCACACACTATGGGCTTCTTGTCCAACAAGATTGCCTCATAGAAGTCCTGTTGTTCCTTTGTGTGGAACCTGTAATAAACAGCAGTCATTCTCCTGGTGGCATATGGATCTGTCAATCTCCATAGCCTCAACCCTGAGTCTCTCCTGACATTCATGTCCTCAGCCACAGGATGAGCATCATTGTGGTCTGGAATCTTGGGTTTGAGCTTCCTTAGGACCTTCCCTTCTTCATCTTCCTCAACAGCAACATCAGGCATTGGGGCCTTGTTCTTCTCAGCTGCTGGTATACTCCTGGTATTCCTCTTAGGTGCAATCTTGGGCTTGGGGCAGCTTTGGGTGCTTCTTTGGGCTTTGATGTTGCAGCCCCTGACTTTATAGCATCACCCATAAGCTTCTGTGCCTTGGGTGCTGGTTCAGCAACCTCTTCTCCCTCTTTCATCATGGAAGGTTGACCAACAACTCTGGCCATTGTCTTCTTGACCCTTTCCTTCCTTTTCTTTCCTTCTGCAGCTGGCTCTTTGGGATCAGGCTTTTCAGATACTTGAGTTGATCCTTTAGCTTTGGACATTGGTTGTCTTCCTGTAGGCCTTTTGATCTTCATGCCTGACTTTACTGCAGTTGAGCTGTACTCCCTCTTGAGCACTACCTTCTTGGAAGTAGCCTCATCTTCAGCTGCCACATAGTCCTCATCCTCTGAGTCTGAGGTTCTCTTCCTTCTTGATCTTGTGGTTGCTTTGGGCAAATTGCTAGGAGTACTTCTGCTGCCTTCATCTGAAGAACTTGAGGGACTAGTGCCCTCACTCATGTGAATCTGCTCTGCTGACTTGTTCTGACTATCACTTTGGTCTGACATGCTGAAATCACTGACTGCTAACCCTGTGAATAGTTATAAATGAGATAGAATGGATGAGAATCACAAAATATAGAGATTTTTGCAAAAGGATGATTCAAAAACTCAGTTTTAGTTTTCCACAGAAAGCATTTCGGATCAACCGATTTTCAAACTCGGTGATACCGAAGCAGTTTTGGAACCTAAACTGGTGAACTCGGTAGGACCGAGTCACAGTTCGGTGGCACCGAGACTGCTAGGGTTTCACAAAGTTCTAAAATCGGTCACACCGATTTGTAATTCTCGGTCAGACCGAGACTTACTAGTGCAATGGCGTTAGCCAAATCAGTGGGACCGAGTTTTTCAACTCGGTGGGTCCGAGATGGTTTCGGCGGAAACCTAACCCTAAATTTTCGAATCACATCTATTCTAAGGATTGTATTAACTGGATAGGATTGTTTCAATCGTGGCAAGATGCATTACGAACACAATGTGCTGAGAATCAGACAAGGATACCACTGTGATCGAGTCCATACCCTAGCTTGGCGATGAACTCGCTACGGCGGCAACGGCGGAGAAGAATTCCGTTGACGGTGGCGGAGACCAGCGACAGGAGGCGGCTGGCGACGAAGTCGACGATCCGTAGACCTAATAGGCAGAGTGAGCTATGTGCGGGCGAAGAGTTTCGGAGAAATTTTTCCAAAATTTGCCCGTGAGTATATATAGCCCGACACTGTCGGTGTGACCGAGTGGAACAACTCGGTGGCACCGAGATGCATAACTGTATACAGTTACAGCAACTCAGTGTGACCGAAAAGTTCAAATCGGTTGCACCAAGATTGAAAACCTAGATCGACTTAGTGATCTCGGTAGGACCGAAATGGAGGAATCGGTCAGACCGAGAATCACAAAGAAGTTTTGGAAGTTTAAGTCTATGACAAATCGGGGACTCCGAGTGCTCCTCACACAGAGTGGTTCGAATCTGACTTGATCAAATTTTGTGATGTAGCATGAATAGAGTTTGAGATGAGAAAAGCATAAATAGCTAGAGAAGATTCTTAGGCATTATTGTCCATCCACTTGGCCAAAGAAAAAGAATCCAATCGATCAAAACAACAAGTGGATGTCCTAGAATGAGTAAAATATGCAACCAACATGCTCATATAATAAAATGACAAATGAAATATGTGGCAAAGCATGCACAACCAATTCTAGCATCTATCAAACAATTGGCGATGACTAGGTCATCTATATATGAGTATATTGACTTAGGAGTCAAATGAGAACATTTGATCATAGGTCATACTCATCGTTTAAGCTCAAGTGGGGTTACCACTTTTACATAATGCATTGATGTGTTCACATCATTAGAGTTGCTTTGACTCAATTCTTAGAGTTAAGCTCCCCCTAGATGTGAGATCCCCTTTTAGAGGGATAAACTAACCTTGGGTTTTGTTGATGATGACTTCATGTAGGTGTTGAAGATGTGGATGCTCAATGTTGATGTAAATCTTTTGGAGCAATCCTTTGGAGTGAGTTGCACTTTCAATACCTACACGGGTTAGTCCCACAAGGAACAAACAAGAATATCCATAGACATAGAGTGATGCACACACACAAAATGATGTCCATGAAAACATTGGGTTACCTTGTCCCTTGACTTACCAACATGAGGGTTTGTGACTCCTTGAACTAGTGCAAGATGTGGAAGTTGATTGCACTTGTCCTTGCCATAATGATATGAGTGAAGAATGTTCACAGAGTCACCCTCAAGAACTCTCTAGTTCTTCTTCTTCGGGATCCACATCATCTTGATGGGAATCCTTGGAGTTGTAGTTGTGCTTGATGAAGTAGAACTTGACGTAGTCTTGGGAACCCACTTGACCAAGGCCTTAGGTGCTTCTTCAAATGCATCAATCTCCTCTTGAAGCTTGTCCTTGCCTTTGTTCTTGTGGTCTTGTGGTGGAAGATCATCTTGTACTTGTGTTCCCTTGAAGGAAGTAGGATCATACTTCACTTGTTGAGGAACAAACTTCGTCTTGGGGTATTGATCTTCTTCCCACTCAACTCCATTGGCATTGAACTTTCGTTCAAAGCCAACACCTTGATTCTTCCGGTGCCTTCCTTGCTTGCGTACAATTTCCTCGAATTGCTTACTCCCAGCAAGGCTCTTGTATACACATTTCTCTATAATTCCCTTCAATAAGCTATTTTCTTGCTCAAGCGTAACTTGGCTAAGAGAATCATTAGTGGAATCAAGAGAACTACTAGAAGCAACAATATCGGATTTATCATTATTATTGCTACTACTAGAGGAAGAATCTTTCTTGTTCTTGTTACTAGACTTGACTTGAGGCATGTATGTAGATAAGAGTACACGCTTGGAAATATAAGAATAAATTTTCTTACAGAGATCATCATTGATTGCTTTTAAGAACTCATGCTCTGGCTCAAGATTGAGGTTTTCAAAGCGTAACTTATCATGAGCCCTTAAAAGTTCTCGATGATTTTCAAAGATAGTTTCATGAGCTAACTTAAGAGTGTTTAGTTCTTTAGTTAGAAGCTCAATCTTCTCCTTATCATTGTCATTCGTTTTATCTTGAGTAGCATGATTAATTGATGTTTCATCATAGTATTCATCACTAGAGTTGTCAATAAGTAAATCATCATCACCTAGCAAGTCATCTTCATCACTATTGAAATCAACATACTCGGGATGAGTTACCTTAGGGCCTTTAGCCATGAAGCATTTTCCAATTCCTTCATTTGGTGATTCAAATATGTCGTAGGAGTTGGTTGAGACAAGTGCTAGACCGGCAACACCTTCATCTTGAGTATGTTCGGAGTCGGAGTGATAGCTTCTCTCGGAGTGATGTTCAGAGTCGGAACCGGATACCCATTCACCAACATGAGCTTGATGTCTTCGTTTTGTGTAGATCCTTGATGACTTGTCCTTCCTTTCCGAATCATTGCTTCTCCGTGAGGGTCTTCGTTCATAAAGATCATCTCTACTCCTCCTCTCTCTTGGTGGTGATTCTTCTCTTCTACTTCTTCTTTTTGGAGAATCTTCTCTTCTTTTGTAGAGTGCCGTACACTCATTGGAATAGTGTCCGGGTCTCCCACAATTGTAGCAATTGCGCTCTCGACTAGAAGATCTTTTGTCATTGTAGGACCTTGACTTAGAGCTTCTTTCTTTGCTTCTACTCTTGTAGAATTTGTTGAAATTCTTCACCATTAAGCTCAATTCTTCATTGAAGGTTTGTTTCTCACTTGATGATGTGGGGGCTTCACATGAGGCTTTGTAAGCACCACTTGACTTGTTATGAAGTTCCTCCTTATCCTTGAGTGACATCTCATGAGCAACAATTCTGCCAATGACTTCTGTTGGCTTGAGATTCTTGTAATTTGGCATCATTTGAATCAATGTGCACACGGTATCATATTTTCCATCCAATGCTCTTAGGATCTTCTTGATGATGAATCTGCCGGTCATCTCTTCACTCCCTAAGCCGACAATCTCATTTGTGATAAGAGCAAGCCTAGAGTACATTTCAGCGACACCTTCACCATCCTTCATTTTGAACTTGTCAAGCTAACTTTGGAGCACATCCAACTTGGATTCCTTGACGGAGTCGTTACCTTCATGCATATCAATCAAAGTGTCCCAAATTTCCTTTGCATTCTCAAGACGGCTGATTTTGTTGAATTCTTCAAGGCACAAGCCATTGAAGAGGATATCACAAGCTTGAGCGTTGTATTGCAGCATCTTCAATTCATCCGGATTAGCTTCACAGTTCGGCTCCCTCCCATCAAAGAATTCACCTTGCAAGCCAATACAAACAATAGCTCAAACGGCAGGGTTATGTCCAAGAATATGCATTTTCATCTTATGCTTCCAACTAGCAAAATTAGTGCCATCAAAGTAAGGACCTCTACGGTGATAATTTCCCTCGCTAGACACCATACTCTCCTAGGTTGTGAAACCAAGGCTATGACCACCAAAAGCTATGGAAATCAAAGCAAATGGAGACCAAAGCTCTGATACCACTTGTAGGACCTTAAAGTATGTCTAGAGAGGGTGATTAGACTACTTGACCAATTAAAAACTTAACCTTTTCCCAATTTTAGAGTTTGGCAGATTTTAGCTATATTTGGACAAGTCAAGCAATCATCACACAATTCAAGCAAGCATGCAAAGAGTATATAGGCAGCGGAAATTAAAGCATGCAACTTGCAAGAAGGTAAAGGGAAGGGTTTGGAGGATTCAAACGCAAATGCAGACACACATGGTTTTGGCGTGGTTCCGATAGGTGGTGCTATCGTACATCCACGTTGATGGAGACTTCAACCCACAAAGGGTAACGGCCGCGCGAGTCCACGGAGGGCTCCACCCAAGAAGGGTCCACGAAGAAGCAACCTTGTCTATCCCACCATGGCCATCGCCCACGAAGGACTTGCCTCACTAGCGGTAGATCTTCACGAAGTAGGCGCTGTCCTTGCCCTTCCAAACTCCTTGGTTCAACTCCACAATCTTGTTGGAGGCTCCCAAGTGACACCTAGCCAATCTAGGAGACACCACTCTCGAAGAAGTAACAAATGGTGCATTGATGATGAACTCCTTGCTCTTGTGCTTCAAATGATAGTCTCCCCAACACTCAACTCTCTCTCATAGGATTTGGATCTGGTGGAAAGAAGATTTGAGTGGAAAGCAACTTGGGGAAGGCTAGAGATCAAGATTCATATGGTAGGAATGGAATATCTTGGCCTCAACACATGAGTAGGTGGTTCTCTCTCAGAACTGGTAAGTTGGAAGTGTAGGTATCTTCTGGTGGCTCTCTCCAGGAATGAAGAGGAGGTGGAGGGGTACATATAGCCTCCACACAAAATCTAACCGTTACACACAATTTACCAAACTCGGTGGGACCGAATCAACAAACTCGGTCGGACCAATTCAGTGAACCTAGTGACCGTTAGGATTTTTGGTGGGATCGACATGCAACTCGGTAGGACCGATATGGTTAGGGTTAGGGCATAACGTAATCTCGGTGAGACCGATTACACAAACTCGGTGAGACTGATTTTGGTAATTAGCTAACCAGAGAGTTGGTCAGGTAAACTCGGTGGGACCGATTCGCTCTTTTGGTGAGACCGAAAAGTTACGAAAGGGAAACAGAGAGTTTACATTGCAATCTCGTTGGGACCGATCGCTCACTTCGATTAGACCGAAACATTACGAAGGGAAACAGAGAGATTACAATCCCATCTCGGTGAGACCGAGATCCTATCGGTGAGACCGATTTGCCTAGGGTTTGTGGCAGTGGCTATGACATTTGAACTCGGTGGCGCTGGATAGAAAGAATCGGTGTGACCGATTTTGACTTTAGGTTTAGGTCATATGTGGATGTGGGGAAGTAGTTGAGGGTATTTGGAGCATATCACTAAGCACTTGAAGCAAGAGGCTCATTAAGCAACACCTCATCCCTCCTTGATAGTATTGGCTTTTCCTATAGACTCAATGTGATCTTGGATCACTAAAATGTAAAATGAAGAGTCTTGAGCTTTTGAGCTTGAGCCAATCCTTTGTCCTTGATATTTTGAGGGATCCACTTTCATCATCCATGCCATGCCATTCACTGAGCTTTCCTGAAATATTTGTCTTGGAATAGCATTAGCTCAATGAGCTATATGTTGTTATGAATTACCAAAACCACCTAGGGATAGTTGCACTTTCAATACCCAATGGTTTCCTTAGGGTACCCTATGAAGACACATTTTTTCGACTTGGGTTCGAGCTTTTCAGGTTGAAGTTTCTTGACATAAGCATCGCATCCCCAAACTTTTAGAAACGACAACTTAGTTTTCTGCCCAAACCATAATTCATACGGTGTCGTATCAACGGATTTAGACGGTGCCCTATTTAAAGTGAATGTGGCTGTCTCTAAAGTGTATCCCCAAAATGATAGTGGAAAATCGGTAAGAGGCATCATAGATCGCACCATATCTAATAGAGTGCGATTACGACGTTCGGACACACCATTATGCTGAGGTGTTGCAGGCGGTGTGAATTGTGAAACAATTCCACATTTCCTTAAGTGCGTACCAAACTCGTGACTCAAATATTCTCCACCATGATCTGATCGTAAGAACTTTATTTTTCTGTCACTTTGATTCTCCACCTCACTCTGGAATTCTTTGAACTTTTCAAAGGTCTCAGACTTGTGTTTCATTAAGTAGACATACCCATATCTACTTAAGTCATCGGAGAGGGTGAGAACATAACGATAGCCACCGCGAGCCTCAACGCTCATTGGACCGCACACATCAGTATGTATGATTTCCAACAAGTTGGTTGCTCGCTCCATTGTTCCGGAGAACGGAGTTTTGGTCATCTTCCCATGAGGCATGGTTCGCACGTGTCAAATGATTCATAATCAAGAGACTCCAAAAGTCCATCTGCATGGAGCTTCTTCATGCGTTTGACACCAATGTGACCAAGGCGGCAGTGCTACAAGTATGTGAGACTATCATTATTAACCTTACATCTTTTTTATTCACACTATGAATATGTGTAACATCACGTTCGAGATTCAATAAGAATAAACCATTGACCAGCGGGCCATGACCATAAAACATATCTCTCATATAAATAGAACAACCATCATTCTCGGATTTAAATGAGTAGCCATCTCGCATTAAACGAGATGCAGATACAATGTTCATAATCAAAGCTGGCACTAAATAACAATTATTGAGGTTTAAAACTAATCCCGTAGGTAAATATAGAGGTAGCGTGCCAACAACAATCACATCGACCTTGGAACCATTCCTGACGCGCATCGTCACCTTGTCCTTCGCGAGTCTCCACTTATTCTGCAGCTCCTGTTTTGAGTTACAAATATGAGCAACCGCACCGGTATCAAATACCCAAGAGCTACTACGAGTACTGGTAAGGTACACATCAATAACATGTATATCACATATACCTTTGGTATTGTCGACCTTCTTGTACGCTAAGTACTCGTAGCAGTTCCGCTTCCAGTGACCATTTCCCTTGCAATAAAAGCACTAAGTCTCGGGCTTGGGTCCATTGTTTGGCTTCTTCCCGCCAACTGATTTACCGGGCGCGGCAACTCCCTTTCCGTCCTTCTTGAAGTTCTTTTTACCCTTGCCTTTCTTGAAACTAGTGGTCTTATTCACCATCAACACTTGATGTTCCTTTTTGATTTCCACATCCGCTGATTTCAGCATTGAATATAGCTCAAGAATGGATTTCTCCATCCCCTGTATATTGTAGTTCATCACAAAGCTCTTGTAGCTAGGTGGGAGCGACTGGAGGATCCTGTCAATGACCGAGTCATCTGGGAGATTTATTCCCAACTGAGACAAACGGTTGTGTAACCCGGACATACTGAGTATGTGCTCACTGACAGAACTGTTTTCCTCCATCTTACAACTATAGAACTTGTCAGAGACTTCATATCTCTCGACCCGGGCATGAGCTTGGAAAACCATTTTCAGCTCTTGGAACATCTCATATGCTCTGTGCTGCTCAAAACGCTTTTGGAGCCCCGGTTCTAAGCTGTAAAGCATGCCGCATTGAACCAGGGAGTAATCATCACTATGCGACTGCCAGGCGTTCATAACGTCTTGAGTTGCTGGGAAAATGGGTGCTTCACCTAACGGTGCTTCTAGGACATATGCTTTCTTGGCAGCTATGAGGATGATCCTCAAGTTCCGGACCTAGTCCGTGTAGTTGCTACCATCGTCTTTCAGCTTGGTTTTCTCTAGGAACGCGTTGAAGTTGAGGGCTACATTAGCGTGGGCCATTTGATCTACAAGACATATTGCAAAGATATTTTAGACTATGTTCATGATAATTAAGTTTGTCTAATCAAATTATTTAATGAACTCCCACTCAGATAGACATCCCTCTAGTCATCTAAGTGATGCATGATCTGAGTCAACTACGTCGTGTCTGATCATCACATGAGACGGACTAGTCATCATCGGTGAACATCTTCATGTTGGTCGTATCTACTATACGACTCATGTTCGACCTTTCGGTCTCTTGTGTTCCGAGGCCATGTATGTACATGCTAGGCTCATCAAGTCAACCTAAGTGTTTTGCATGTGTAAATCTGGCTTACACCCGTTGTATGCAAACATTAGAATCTATCATACCCGATCATCACGTGGTGCTTCGAAACAATGAACTTTCGCAATGGTGCACAGTTAGGGGGAACACTTTCTTGAAATTTTATGAGGGATCATCTTATGTATGCTACCGTCATTCTAAGCAAATAAGATGTAAACATGACAAGCATCACATGCAAATCCAGTCAAAAAAACATCACATGCAAATCATAAACTGACATGATATGGCCAATATCATCTTGCGCCTTTGATCTCCATCTTGAGGCACGGCATGATCACCTTCGTCACCGGCATGACACCACTATCTCCATCATTGTGTCTTCATGAAGTTGTCTCGCCAACTATTACTTCTACTACTATGGCTAACGGTTTAGCAATAAAGTAAAGTAATTACATGGCGTTATTCAATGACACATAGGTCATACAATAAATTAAGACAACTCCTATGGCTCCTGCCGATTGTCATACTCATCGACATGCAAGTCGTGATTCCTATTACAAGAACCTGATCAATCTCATACATCACATATCATTCATCACATTATTTTTGGCCATATCACATCACATAGCATACCCTGCAAAAACAAGTTAGACGTCCTCTAATTGTTGTTGCAAGTTTTACGTGGCTGCTATGGGTTTCTAGCAAGAATGTTTCTAACCTACGCAAAAGCCACAATGGTGACATGCCAATTGCTATTTACCCTTCATAAGGACCCTTTTCATCGAATCCGATCCGATTAAAGTGGGAGATACTGGCACCCGCTAGCCACCTTTATGCAACAAGTGCATGTCAGTCGGTGGAACCTGTCTCACGTAAGCATACGTGTAAGTTCGGTCCGGGCCGCTTCATCCCACGATGCCGCCAAATCAAGATAAGACTAGTAACGGTAAGCATATTTAACAAACCAACGCCCACAACTATTTGTGTTCTACTCGTGCATAGAATCTACGCAATAGACCTAGCTCATGATGCCACTGTTGGGGAACGTAGCAGAAATTCAAAATTTTCTACGCATTACCAAGATCAATCTATGGAGATTCTAGCAACAATAGAGAGAGAGAGGATCAGCATATTCATACCTTTCAAGATCGCTAAGCGGAAGCGTCACTAGAACGCTGATGAGGGAGTCGTACTCGCGGTGATTCAAATCGCGGAAGATCCGATCTAACGCCGAACGGACGGCGCCTCCGTGTTCAACACACGTACAGCCCGGGGACGTCTCCTCCTTCTTCATCCAGCAAGGGGAGAGGAGAAGTTGAGGGAGAGCTCTGGCAGCACGACGGTGTGGTGGTGGAGCTTGCGGTTCTTCGGCAGGGCTTCGCCAAGCACTACGGAGGAGGAGGTGGAGTTGGAGAGGGCGAGGACTGCGCCAGCAGAAGGGTATGGTAGCCCTCCCACCTACCCTCTATTTATAAGGGGAAGGGGAGAGGGGGCCGGCCCCCTTAGATCTCATCTCAGGGGGGGCGGAGGCCAAGGGGGGAACTTGCCCCCCAAGTTGGTGGGAGGCACCCCCACCCCCTAGGGTTTTCAACCCTAGGCGCCTTGGGCCCTTGGGGGTGCACTAGCCCAGCAGGGGGCTGGTTCCCAACCTTTTCAGACCATTTAGCCCCCCGTGGCAGGTGGACCCATCCGGTGGACCCCCGGACACTTTCCGGTGGTCCTGGTACAATACCGGTAAACCCTAAAATTATTCCGGGGACTGAAACTGGACTTCCCTTATACAAATCTTTACCTCCGGACCATTCTGAAACTCCTCGTGATGTCCGGGATCTCATCCGGGACTCCGAACAACATTCCGTAACTGTGTACTAATTCCCATATCAACTCTAGCGTCGCCGAACCTTAAGTGTGTAGACCCTACGGGTTCGGGAATCATGCGGACATGACCGAGACAGCTCTTCGGCCAATAACCAACAGCGGGATATGGATACCCATGTTGGCTCCCACATGTTCCACGATGATCTCATCGGATGAACCACGATGTTGGGGATTCAATCCCGTATACAATTCCCTTTGTCAATCGGTACGTTAGTTGCCCGAGATTCGATCGTCGGTATCCTAATACCTCGTTCAATCTCATCACCGGCAAGTCACTTTACTCGTTCCGTAACGCATGATCCCATGACTAACTTCTTAATCACTATGAGCTCATTATGATGATGCATTACCGAGTGGGCCCAGAGATACCTCTCCGTCATACAGAGTGACAAATCCCAGTCTCGATTCGTGCCAACCCAACAGATACTTTCGGATATACCTGTAGTGTACCTTTATAGCCACCTAGTTATGTTATGACGTTTGGTACACCCAAAGCATTCCTACGGTATCTGGGAGTTGCACAATCTCATGGTCTAAGGAAATGATACTTGACATTTAGAAAAGCTTTTAGCAAACGAACTACATGATCTAGTGTTATGCTTACGATTGGGTCTTGTCCATCACATCATTATCCTAATGATGTGATCACGTTATCAATGACATCCAATGTCCATAGTCAGGAAACCATGACCATCTATTGATCAACGAGCTAGTCAACTAGAGGCTCACTAGGGACATGTTGTGGTCTATGTATTCACACATGTACTACGGTTTCCGGTCAATACAATTATAGCATGGAAAATAGACAATTATCATGAACATGGAAATATAATAATAACCATTTTATTATTGCCTCTAGGGCATATTTCCAACATTATTTAGGTTCAACACTAATCCCGAAAGTATAGGGATTGTGCAATGATGATCATATCAATTTTGGAACCACTTTCAACACACATCATCACTTCACCCTCAACTAGTCTCCATTTATTATGCAACTTCTGTTTCGAGTTACTAATCTTAGCAACCGAACAGGTATCAAATACCCAGGGGCTACTATAAGCACTAGTAAGGTACACATCAATAACATGTACATCAAATATACCTTTGTTCACTTTGCCATCCTTCTTATCCACCAAATATTTGGGGTAAATACTTCCGCATCCAGCGACCATTTCCTTTGCAGTAGAAGCACTCAGTTTCAGGCTTAGGTCCAGCTTTGGGCTTCTTCACGGGAGTGAAAACTTGGTTGCCATTCTTCTTGAAGTTCCCTTTCTTTCCCTTACCCTCATTTTGACACTAGTGGTCTTGTTAACCATAAACACTTGATGTTCTTTCTTGATTTCTACCTTCGCCGATTTCAGCATCACGAAAAGCTCGGGAATCGTTTTCGTCATCCCTTGCATGTTATAGTTCATCACGAAGTTCTAGTAGCTTAGTGATAGTGAATAAAGAACTATGTTAATCACTATCATCTGGAAGATCAACTCCCACTTGATTCAAGCGATTGTAGTACCCAGACATTCTGAGCACATGCTCACTAGCTGAGCTATTCTCCTCCATCTTGTAGGCAAAGTACTTGTCAGAGGTCTCATACCTCTCGACAAGGGCATGAGTCCGAAATACCAATTTTGGCTCTTGGAACATCTCATATGCTCCGTGGCGTTGAAAACGGATTTTGAAGTCCCGGTTCTAAGCCGTAAACCATGGTGCACTAAACTATCAAGTAGTCATCATATCGAGCGTGCCAGACATTCCTGACATCTGCATCTGCTCCTGCAATAGGTTTGTCACCTAGCGGTGATTCAAGGACATAATTCTTTTGTGCAGCAATGAGGATAATCCTCAGATCATGGATCCAGTCCGCATCATTGCTACTATCATCTTTCAACTTAGTTTTCTCTAGGAACATATCAAAAAACATAAGGGATCTATAATGCGAGCTATTGATCTACAACATAATTTGCAAATACTATCAGGACTAAGTGCATGATAAATAAAGTTCAATTAATCAAATTACTTAAGAACTCCCACTTAAATTCACATCCCTCAAGTAATCTAAGTGTAACGTGATCCAAATCAACTAAACCATGTTTGATCATCACGTGAGATGCAGTAGTCATCAATGGTGAACATCTCTATTTTGATCATATCTACTATATGATTCATGTTCGACCTTTCGGTCTCCAGTGTTCCGAGGCCATGTCTGTACATGCTAGGCTCGTCAAGTTTAACCCGAGTATTCCGCATGTGAAAAACTTTCTTGCGCCCATTGTATGTGAATGTAGAGCCTATCACACCGATCATCACGTGGTGTCTCAGCACAAAGAACTGTCGCAACGGTGCATACACAGGGAGAACACTTATACCTTGAAATTTTAGTTAAGGGATCATCTTATAATGCTACCGCCGTACTAAGCAAAATAAGATGCATAAAAATAAATATCACATGCAATCAAAATATGTGACATGATATGGCCATCATCATCTTGTACAACAACTTATATCACATCATGTCTTGACCATATCACATCACAACATGCCCTACAAAAACAAGTTAGACATCCTCTACTTTGTTGTTGCAAGTTTTACGTGGCTGCTACGGGCTTCTAGCAAGAACCGTACTTACTTATGGCACAAAAACCACAACGGTGATTTATCAAGTTTGCCGTTTTAACCTTCACAAGGACTGGCCGCAGTCAAATTTGATTCAACTAAAGTAGGAGAAACAGACACCCGCCAGCCACCTTTATGCAAAACTAGTTGCATGTCTATCGATGGAACCGGTCTCATGAACGTGGTCATGTAAGGTTGGTCTAGGCCGCATCATCCAACAATACCGCCAAATCAAAATAAGACAATGGTGGTAAGTAGTATGACGATCACCGCCCATAACTGTTTGTGTTCTAATCATGCATATCATCTACGCATAAACTTGGCTCAGATGCCACTGTTGGGGAATGTAGCATGCAATTTCAAAAAAATCCTACGCTCATGCAAGATCTATCTAGGAGATGCATAGCAATGACAGGGGGAGAGTGTGTCTACATACCCTCATAGACCGAAAGCGGAAGTGTTTGACAACGCGGTTGATGTAGTCGTACTTCTTCTAGCTCCGACCGATCAAGTACCGAACATACGGCACCTCCAAGTTCTACACATGTTCAGCTCGATGACGTTCCTCGCCCTCTTGATCCAGCAAGGTGTCAATGAAGTAGATGAGTTCCATCAACACAACGGCATGGTGACGGTGATGGTGAAGAGATCCGCGATGGGCTTCGCCTAAGCACTGCGACAATATGACCGGGGGTGTAAACTGTGGAGGGGGGGTGCCGCACACGGCTAACAGTTATTGTTCTATGTTGTAGCCCCCCCCCCCCACCCCCGCCCTCCCCACATATATATAGGTTGGAGGGGAGGAGAGGCAGCCAAGGGGGCGCCCCAAGTAAAAGGAATCCTACTTGGGGTCCTCTCCCAATTCGGCCAAACCCCCTCTCCTATTCCTATTCGAAGTAGGAAGGGAAGAGGGGGAAGGGGAATCCTATTCCCTTTTCCTTTCCTCCTTCCCCTTTCCTTCGTCAATTTGGTCAGCCGATATGGGGGGGTGCACCAGCCCCTGTGAGGCTGGTGTGTTTCCCCTCTTGGCCCATAAGGCCCATATCTTTTGCCGGGGATGCCCGGAACCCCTTCTGGTGACCCGATAAGTACCTGGTGCTTCCCGAAATACTTCCGGTGTTCGAATACCATTGTCCTATATATAATACTATATCGTCATGGAACGTTAAGCGTTCGGACCCTACGGGTTTGAGAACTATGTAGACATGACCGAGACACCTCTCCGGTCAATAACCAATAGCAAAACCTATATGCTCATATTGGCTCCCACATATTCTATGATGGTCTTTATTGGTCAAACCATTATGACAACATACATTATTCCCTTTGTCATCGATATGTTACTTGCCCGAGATTTGATTGTTGGTATCTTCATACCTAGTTAAGTCTCGTTACCAGCAAGTTTCTTCACTTGTTCCATAATACATCATCCTGCAACTAACTCATAGTCACTTTTCTTGCAAGGCTTCTTATGATGTGTATTACCGAGAGGGCCCAGAGATACCTCTCCGACACTCGGAGTGACAAATCCTAATCTCGATCTATGACAACCCAACAAACACCTTTGGAGATACCTGTCGAGCATCTTTATAATCACCCAGTTATGTTGTGACATTTGATAGCACACAAGGCATTCCTCCGGTATCTCGGAGTTGCATAATCTCATAGTCGGAGGAATATGTATTTGACATGAAGAAAGCAATAGCAATAAAACTAAACGATAATAATGCTAAGCTAATGAATGGGTCTTGTCCATCACATCATTCTCCTAATGATATGATCCCATTCATCAAATGACAACACATGTTTATGGTTAGGAAACTTAACCATCTTTTATTATCGAGCTAGTCTAGTAGAGGCTTACTAGGGACACAGTGTTTTGTCTATGTATCCACACATGTATCAACTTCCCGGTTAATACAATTCTAGCATGAATAATAAACATTTATCATGAAATAAGGAAATATAAAATAACGACCTTATTATTGCCTGTAGGGCATATTTCCTTCACCTCTCCCTCTCTATTTGTCTCTCTCTCTCTTTGTGTGCGTGGGGGGTCTTTCTTGTTCGCATGCACACTCCATGTATAGGTCTCTCTTGCACACAATGTATGATTATCTAGTCCAAGCTAAATATCTTGGGTGCACTCATCGTACACACACAAATTCCCTGGCTCGTTGCCCGTAACTCTCTCATGCACCACTCTGCCATCTCGGAGCTCTTCCCTCTCTCTCTCAGACTCTCCATCTCCCTAGGTCACACATACACACGCATATCTCACTCGCACTCAATAGACCCATCTAAAAATATCTCTCTCTCCCTCGTTCTCTCTCCTTCTCACACGCACACACACACAATCTCACGCCTAGCCAAGTATCATGGTCTCTCACTCAATTGTAGGCACACGCAGCCCCCCCTATATGTATAGGACTAGATAATTCTCAGTCTCCATCACAAACATGTGCATGGTCTATCTCGATTTCTCTCGGGGCATCTTTCTATTGCACACGCACCTCGTCCCTTGATCTCCCACCCATATAGTCCCCTCACGATCTCGAGGGGATCTCTCTATCACAAACACACCCTCTAACCCTCCCCATGCGTCCATCTTCTCCATGTGTCCCTCTCGACCGTCCCTTGTTGGCCAGACCTCTATTGGACATGTGCTATAGGTATGTCTCTCTCCGTTGCAAACAATCACACACTAGCTATCTTCGTGTATCTCCTCACCTCGCTTTTCTATCTCGGAGATGCATGATTGCTATGTTTGCATAAGAAACAAACACACACTCTCTCTCTCTCTAATTTATCGTTTGTTGTCCCATTCTCTTTCACACACACACTCTTTTTGCACACTCACTCATTCTCCTTCACACGCACTTGATCTCTCTCGACCTAGGCACTCTCTTCGGTCCATAGCATATATATTTATTGAAAAGTCAAACATCATAAAGTTTGACCATGGACGTGGAGAAAAACATTGACATCTAGAACAGCAAACATATATCATTAGATTCATCATGAGATGTAGTTTCATATGATGTATCTTTGGTATTGTAGATATAAATAATATTTGCGTAAACCTGGTCAAAGTTTCCAAAGCTCAACTTCTAAAAAATTTATATGCACTACATTATCAAGATGATGGAATATCTCTTTCCCCCTCCCAGCTATCTGACGCACCACTCAGTCGTATCGGAGCTCCTCTATCTCTCTCCAACTTTATATCTCCCTGGTTCACACATACACATATCTCGGTCGTGCTACATAGACCCATCTATTTCCTCCCTTGTTCTCTCTCTATGTGACACGCGCCCCCCTAAGTACCATAATCCCTCACTCCATCATAGGCGCACGCACTCCCCACCCCTAAGTATGACTATCTCTCACTAGCCATCAGGTACACACGTATTGTCTCCTTCCATCCATACGTCTATCTCAATATCTCTCGGGGTATCTACTATCGCGCACACACCTTGTCACTCGATCTCCCACCCATGTAGTCCCATCACGATCTCCATGGGATCTCTCTGTCACAGACATACACTCTCTCCTCCCCATGTCTGCATTTTCTCCATACGTGCCTCTCAACCTCTCTCCCTTGTGTACGTGTCTCGGTTGCAAACAACCACACACTATCTCCTCACCTTGCTTTTGCTGTCGAAGATGCATGTGTGATATGTTTGCATAAGACACACACGCTTTTTCTCTACTTTATCGTGTGTTGTCCATGTCTCTTTCGCACACGCACACACACTTTTTTCACTCACTCTTTCTATTTATCTCTCTCTCTCTCTCTCTCTCTCTCTCTAGTTAGGTACTCTCTCACGTCCACAAGCATATGGATGTTTTGAAAAGTCAAACCTCAAAAAAGTTTGACCAGGTATATGTGGAGAAAACATTTACATCTGGAACGATCATTAGATTCATCACAACATGTACTTACTTCATACTATCATTTATCTTTGGTATTGTAGATATAAGTAATTTCTTTATATACTTGGTCAAAGTTTCAAAAGTTTGACTTTAAAAAAAATATAGGCACTACATTATCGAATGGAGGGAGTAGCTCTTTATGTCTCTCTACTACCTCTCGTGGGCCTCCCCTCTCACTCGAACTCTCTATACTGAGGGATTATATGGTCATTGTGTTGGCGTAAGCTCCGTATATTGTTTAGTTGACTGGTCAACCAGTCCACATGCTGCCAGCTCGTGTTCTCTATCTTCGTGTGCTAGACCATGTGGCAGTGGGTGAAAATAAGTAAACTAGAGGCCCATCTGACACGCGATGAAGTAAACAAAGTTGAAACCACTCAGGGTAGCACCCCACACGCTAGTAAATTGAGGGCACACTTCTTCCGCATGAAGGGCGCACTCGCACACACTTCACCACTACGTGGTGGCATGCACACAAGGACGCACTCGCGCACACCCAGCACACGTGTACACCGGCGTCGCCTCCGGCTGAGATGGACGGTGAGATAGCCAACAAGCGGGGGCGGCTCGAGCCAAAACCTCATCCGGCGAGCCTGGACTTCATCAGCAGCCTCCCCAATAGCATGTTGCTCATCATCATCGGCCTTCTCCCCACCAAATCTGCCGTGCGGACCACCTGCTCTCCCGGTGGTGGTGCCCCCTCTGGTGCCACGTCCTCCTCAACCTCATCGTCGACAGCTGCCTCTATGACAGGGATTGCAAACACATGGCCGCAGTCTCCAAGATCATTTCATCGCACCTTGGGCCAGCCAGACGCCTTGACATCCGCATGTTCAGTACCAACTGCAAGGTCCAAGCCAAGTTCGACGAGTCGTTCTTATCCCCTGCCCTAGATCAGCTCGAGGAGCTTAGGTTTGAAGCTGGACGATGTCGCTCTCTGACGCCGTCCGCGCTCCGCCTCACGCCAACGATGCGCTGCGCCAGCTTCAGCTCCTGCTATTTTCCCTAGATTAATGTCGCGCCCGCCCTTCTTCTCCCTCAACTTAAGCAGCTCGACCTCTTCGACATTGGCATCTTGAAGAAGGCTATGGAGCACCTACTCCACAGTTGTACTGCACTCGAGTACCTTCGTCTTTGTCAGATCCACGGGTTCATTAGCCTCCACATCGCCTCGGCAAATCTCCGATGGATTTATGTCTCTTGCTGGCCCCATAACAAGACATAAATTGGGAATAGATCACTCCAGCTGTTCCATGTTATGGTCATTGAGAATGCGCCTTTCCTTGAGAGATTGCTTGTATCTGATCTAGAAGGTCCGACAAAAATCAGGGTCATTGACATGCCGAAATTGACAGCGTTGGTGTACTCATCTGCCAAATTCTCATAACTCTTTATTGGATTCGTAATCGTTCAGGTACAACACTCATCTTCTTCTCCGTCCTCTTGAAATTCACATTTTTAAATTTCTTCTTGATGTATTTATGACTGTTATCCAAAAAATGATTCCCACAAGCTTGACCCAGTCTGTGCGCATAGTGAAGATCTTGGCAATAAAATCTATCAGCCCTAATCTGGATCAAGTTGTTGGATTCCTTACATGCTTTCCGTGCACGGAGAAGCTACTCATCAAGGTGAAACTTGTTTCCTATTAGTAAACGGTAATCACAATGTAGCTCAATTTTTTCGTAATTTTCCCAAATTACAATGACAAGTGAAGTGTTCAAAACTGCACCTACACACTGCACCGAAAGAAATGTTTTTAGTATTTTTTTCTCACGTGATCACCTGCATCTTTTTTTGTTGTACTACTAGTAGCCTAGGCTAGTCATAGTGGCAAGTAACTTAGACTAGTAACTCTATGGTTATCCTAAGAGCAAGTACTACCTCCATCCTGGTTTACTCTTCCTATTTTGTAGTATCAATTGACCATAGATTTAACTGACAAAATGTTAATGCATTTCAATAAAAATTATATCGTTGGATTCATATTTGAACATAATTTCAAATGGTAATATTTTTTGTGACATGCATTGACATTTTCTTAGGTAAATCTATGGTCAAAATTTTAAACTAAATACAAGGTAGTACATAATTGGGCTATAACGACCCTCCACTATGTAGGCCAAAACACGTGCCAAATTCAGTTGTGATGCATTTGGCATTGATGACCCTCCATTGCTCGCCTGGTGCCCCAATTTGGATCACCTACTTTGCTCCGGTGCCAAATTAACTCATGCAATAAAAAACACTTGCATGGGAGAGGTAGAGGACTGAGGCAATAAAAAAACACTTGTTTGGGAGAGTGAGAGGCTGGTGTAGTTAGTTTGATTGATTTGTTTATACATGTGGGTCTGTGTGCACAGCGGTGCCAACTCTCTCACATCGCTAGAGCGGTGCAAAAATCTTTTAGTTTGGCATCAATGCGTATTATGTGGCATACTTTTGAAAAATATGGCATCGGCCACATAGTGGAAGGCAACAAATACCCAAGCTCTTCACATGCTCCTAGGTAAGAGGAAATAGAAAGAAAGAGAGAGAGAGAGAGAGTGAAATAATATCACTAGCCAACCAACCTTATCGTATGAGCGAATGATATTGGTACCTCTTGATGACACGACAATCTTATACAGCCAGCTGCTCTAATATGTTCTCTACTTTTGCAGATAAAAAATGACCTGAAACTGAAAAATGTGCTACACTATAACAATCTCATCGATGCCTTGATCTCCATCTTATAGAAAATCATTTGATCGACTACCGAGGCAGCACATCTGAGATTAAATTGGCCAGGTTCTTTGTTCTGGAGGCAAGTGTGCTCAAGATAATGAGGTTTGGCATTCTCTGGCGCAATAATGAATGGTGTGTTGATCACCGCAAGCGTCTAAGCCTAAATGACAAAGTCTCTGCAGAAGCTGAATTTGTTTCTGAAACATCAAGTAGCCAGAGACTCAAAAATTTATTTGCCCAAGTGACTTGTCATGGTGGTGGATTTTAGTTTATACTATAATGTTGTATTTGCCCATTCTCTGGCGCAACAATGAATGGTGTGCTGAATAATTCCCTCTTCGTAGGTGCAGCATTACTCCTACCATTTGTAATATCAGTATGAAACTTGTAATATTGTTGTGTCCTATTCCTACGTTTTCAAAATCTTTCAAATCAAAGAGGTCCTGAGTTGGTGATGATGGTGTGCCTGCCATCTTTCACCAATAGCCGTCGGATCTAGATCTGACGCATACAAAGCAAACTTCTGCAGTTTTGGAAAAAGATGCCCGCACTTGTTCCCTATTTACAAACAACTCCTTGTCTCTCACAATCAGCCTTATCTCCTCCCCACCACATATAAAAGGCCATCTCCGGCGCAGGGTCTTGTCACTTCACTGTGAGGAGTAATTTGACCAACGTTAGTACAGTACTAGTACTACATTGGTAGTACTACTACTAGTCTAGCACCACCGTCTGGATTTAGTAGTACTACCACGTCCGTCTGGATTTAGTATTTGACTAGCAATATCTAGTAATGCATGTCACAAAAAATATACTACTCCCTCTGTAAATAAATACATGGAGTATTGTTTTATTCGGTTTTGAACGTAGTTCCCGATGATATTATACACTCTCCCTTCCAGTAGATGGCTCAAATCTGAAGTATCATTAAGGGAGTCCTGGATTAGGGGGTGTCCGGATGGCCGGACTATGACCTTTGGCCGGACTCCCGGACTATGAAGATACAAGATTGAAGACTCCGTCCCATGTCCGGATGGGACTTTCCTTGGCGTTGAAGGCAAGCTTGGCGATATGATATGAAGATCTCCTCCCATTGTAACCGACTCTGTGTAACCCTAGCCCTCTCCGGTGTCTATATAAACCGGAGAGTTTTAGTCCGTAGGACGAACAACAATCATACCATAGGCTAGATTCTAGGGTTTAGCCACTCCGATCTCGTGGTAGATCTACTCTTGTACTACCCATATCATCAATATTAATCAAGCAGGAGTAGGGTTTTACCTCCATCGAGAGGGCCCGAACCTGGGTAAAAACATCGTGTCCCTTGTCTCCTGTTACCATCCGCCTAGACGCACAGTTCGGGACCCCCTACCCGAGATCCGCCGGTTTTGACACCGACATTGGTGCTTTCATTGAGAGTTCCTCTGTGTCGTCGCCTTTTAGGCCCGATGGCTTCTTCACTCATCAATCGTGATGCGGTCCGGGATGAGACTTTTCTCCCCGGACAGATCTTCGTATTCGGCGGCTTCGCACTGCGGGCTGACTCGTTCGGCCATCTAGAGCAGATCGAGAGCTACGCCCCTGGCCATCAGGTCAGGTTTGGAAGCTTGAACTACACGGCCGACATCCGCGGGGACTTGATCTTCGACGGATTCGAGCCACAACCGAGCATGCCACACTGTCATGATGGGCACGATTTAGCTCTGTCATCGGACAACGCCCAGAGCGTCGCTCCGGTGTTCGCTCCGACCATTAACTCGAAGCCCACTACACCAGTCGGGGACGGACGGTTAGACGCCACCCCGGAAACTGCAATCTCTACGGCGATAGAGCCGGATAACAGCTTAGTCCCTCGCAAGGCCCATGACTCCAAGGTGCCGGACTCCGATCCGGACTCCGTAAATCCCGCACCTCTTCCGATTAAGCCCGATTGGGCTCCGGTCATGGAGTTTACCGCCGCGGATGTCTTTCAGCACTCACCTTTCGGCAACATCCTGAATTCGTTAAAGTCCCTCTCTTTTTCAGGAGAGCCCTGGCCGGACTACGGCCAACACGGTTGGGATACGGACGACGAAGAAATTCGCAGCCCACCCACCACCCACTTTGTAGCCACTGTCGACAATTTAACCGACATGCTCGACTTTGACTCCGAAGACATCGACGGCATGGACGCCGATGAAGGAGACGATCAAGAACCAGTACCTATAGGGAACTGGAAAGCCACATATGACATATACATGGTGGACACCCCTAAAGCGGGGGATGGCGAGGAGAGAACGGAGGATGACCCCTCCAAGAAGCAACCCAAGCGCCGACGTCAGCGGCGCCGCTCTAAGTCCCGCCAAAGCAAAAACGGCGATTCCGGCACCGGAGATAACAATACGCCGGACAGTGCCGAAGACAACCCCCTCCAGCAGGATTCAGTACAGGAGGACGAAGGAGCCAACCCTCATGAGAGAGCGGCCGACAAAGAGGATGAGGACTACAATTACATGCCTCCCTCCGAAGACGAGGCAAGCCTCGACAACGATGAATTCGTCGTGCCGGAGGATCCCGTCGAGCAAGAGTGTTTCAAACGCAGACTCGTAGCCACAGCAAGCAGCCTCAAGAAGAAACAGCAGCAGCTTAGAGTTGACCAAGACCTGCTAGCCGACAGATGGATCGAAGTCCTGGCGGCTGAAGAGTATAAACTAGAACGCCCATCCAAGAGCTACCCGAAGCGCACGCTGCTTCCCCAACTTGAGGAGGAAGCAACTAAACCTACATCACCAGCGTATGATGCGCCCGATCGGCCACCCCGTGGCCGCGATAGAGAGGCCTTCAGGCCCTCCACCCAAGCCGCACCCCGACACCGCTCAAAACATACCAGAGTACGGGGAGACGCAACAGACCTGCGAGACATCTTGGAGAATAAGGCAAGGCAAACAAGATCGATCTATGGATCGCATGGGCGCCCTGCTTCACGTGACGCTAGCCGTCACGCCGGACATAATAAGTATGGCCCGACCGAATACAACAGACCAAGCTCGTCCGAGCTGCGTCGCGATATAGCCCAGTACAAGGGCGCCCCACACCCACTATGCTTCACAGACGAACTAATGGATCATCAAATCCCCGAGGGCTTCAAACCCGTAAACATCGAATCATACGATGGCACAACAGATCCTGCGGTATGGATCGAGGATTATCTCCTTCACATCCACATGGCCCGTGGCGATGATCTACACGCCATCAAATACCTCCCGCTCAAGCTTAAAGGACCAGCACGGCATTGGCTTAATAGCGTGCCAGCAGAGTCAATCAGTTGTTGGGAGGACCTGGAATCCGCATTCCTTGACAACTTCCAGGGCACGTATGTGCGACCACCAGACGCCGATGACCTAAGCCACATAATCCAGCAACCAGAGGACTCGTCCAGACAATTCTGGACACGGTTCCTGACAAAGAAAAACCAAATAGTCGATTGTCTGGACGCCGAGGCCCTCGCGGCCTTCAGGCACAACATCTGAGACGAATGGCTTGCCCGGCACCTAGGACAGGAAAAGCCTAAGTCTATGGCAGCCCTCACGACACTCATGACCCGCTTCTACACGGGAGAAGACAGCTGGCTAGCTCGTAGCAATAACATAAGCAAAAGCCCTGGCAATTTGGATAACAAGGATAACAACGGCAGGTCACGCCGCAACAAGCATAAGCGCCGCATTAACGGTGACAATACTGAAGATACGACAGTCAATGCCGGATTCAGAGGCTCTAAACCGGGTCAGTGGAAGAAGCCATTCAAATGAAACCCTCAGGGCCCATCCAGCTTAGACCGGATACTTGATCGCTCGTGCCAGATACACGGCACCCCCGAACAGCCAGCCAATCACACCAACAGGGATTGTTGGGTGTTCAAGCAGGCAGGCAAGATAAGTGCCGAGACCAGAGACAAGGGGCTACATAGCAATGACGAGGAGGGGCCCCGGCCTCCAAACAACAAAGGACAGAAGGGATTTCCCCCGCAAGTTCGGACGGTGAATATGATATACGCAACCCACATCCCCAAAAGGGAACGGAAGCATGCTCTCAAGGACGACTATGCGCTGGAGCCAGTCGCCCCAAAATTCAACCCATGGTCCTCCTGCCCGATCACTTTCGATCGACGGGACCATCCCACCAGCATCCGTCACGGCGGATTCGCTGCACTGGTCCTAGACCCAATTATCGACGGATTTCACCTTACCAGAGCCCTAATGGACGGCGGCAGTAGCCTGAACCTGCTTTACTAGGACACAGTGCAAAAAATGGGCATCGATCCTTCAAGGATTAAACCCACAAAGACAACCTTCAAAGGTGTCATACCAGGGGTCGAAGCCAGCTGTACAGGCTCGGTCACACTCGAGGTGGTCTTCGGATCACCGGATAACTTCCGGAGCGAGGAGTTAATCTTTGGCATAGTCCCATTCCGCAGCGGCTATCACGCCCTGCTCGGACGAACCGCATTTGCAAAATTCAATGTGGTGCCGCACTACGCATATCTCAAGCTCAAGATGCCAGGACCTCGCGGGGTCATCACGATAAATGGAAACACAGAACGCTCTCTCCGAACGAAGGAGCACACGGCGACCCTGGCGGCGGAAGTACAGAGTAGCCTCTCAAGGCAGTTCTCCAATCCAGGCGCCAAACATCCGGACAACGTCAAGCGAGCCCGAGGTAACCTACAACAAATCCGGCTAGCACGTTCCGAGCAAGCATAGCAGTGCGGCCCCGACCCTAGCCCCCGCCAAACGGTAATGCTGGTACCACGGGTACATAATTACGCCTTAGAGATACCATGGGCATAAGGGGAGGGGCACAACAACGGCACGCCTAGAATGCGGCTTAACCGCACTAGGGGGCTCCCTATTTCGCCGTTTTCCTTTTTCACACACTTTCAGGACCCAACTATTCGGAAGGCCTGTCCGGCAATACTATCGCCGAACCAACGATGCAATAGCCAGGGAGGAAGCAAGCTACGTCAAAAGTCAAGGTGGTCTCTATAACGAGTTTAAATACCTGTTTCTCTTACAATACTGCAGCTTGCCCCTGAAGGGGAATATGTCAAATACTCCCATCTCTTGCTTACCGCACTTTTTGTATCATTCTGCTTTCGCAGCAGCCCTTTTTTAATGAACAATATATAGCCCTTACCTATTATTGTACTTATATATTTTTATATATGCAAATATGTTCAGTCATGACACTATGCAACCGTACACTTTGGTACGGATAATACACCAGGGGCTTACAACACCCCATAACATGGTGTGAGAAGACCGAACACTCTAACAAGTGCGGCACCCCGAACTTATAGCACTATATGCATCGGCTCCGAATCATGTCTTTGGTCAATAGTTGGGTTTGCCCGGCTCCCATGTTTTGGTACCTTACGTTCCGCATTGTTGGCTAAGGTAGCGCTGGGAGAACTACTGCGATTGTGCCCCAGTTGAGCTGGGTTAACACCTCAGTAGAGAAAGCTAAAACTGACTGTCATGATAGTGCGAGAGACCGGTGGCTGTTTGCGAGGTTTCTTCGAGTCCTTAAAGACTTATGCCGCTTCGAGCGAGGAACCGGACTTATCCGGCCTAGGCGTGGATAGCGCCCCGAACTCGGTTTTCTGAATACTAGGGGCTTCGCCGAAATTTAAAATTATAGAATTCTATGGCTAAGTGAGAGTGATAAAGCATTATAAGTCCGACGGCCTGGTTCGTTGTGTTGAACGCCTCCCTAGATGGACCCAAGAATGGGAACAAGAGCGCTCAGGTTTATCCCGAACACCCCAACACTCGTGGCATGGGGGTCGAAGCCGACAACTTGCATCTCTCAGATTTGATAAACGACCGCACAGAAGGTAATATTTTAAATTAACAAGTGTTGCTTAACGCATATGAACAAAGCTTCAGCGTACAGGATAACAAATGCGAGTTTACTCAAAAATTACATCTTTGGAGCACTCATCCGCTATGCGGCGGGCACCCTTCAGAACGCCATTATAATACATCTCGGGCGTACGATACTCCTTGCCCGGTGGTGGCGCGTCCGTCAACAGCCTCTCTGCGTCTAGCTTGCCCCAGTGCACCTTAGCACGGGCAAGGGCCCGACGGGCACCTTCAATACAAACAGAGTGCTTGACGACCTCAATCCACGGACACGCGTCCACCATCCGCCACACCAGACCGAAGTAGCTCCTAGGCATGACTTCTCCAGGCCACAGCCGAGCTATGAGGCCCTTCATGGCCTGTTCGGCCACCTTGTGGAGCTCAACCAGCTGCTTCAGCTAGTCGCTCAGGGGCACCGGATGTCCGGCCTCAGCATACTGAGACCAGAACGCTTTTTCCATCGAGCTCCCCTCTTCGGCTCGGTAGTATGCGGCGGCATCATACACACTACGGGGCAGATCAGCGAACGCTCCTGGAGAGCTTCGGATTCGGGTAAGTAGCAGATAATTAACTTTTATATTTTTGCTTTGCATAAAGAATGCCTTACCCGCCGCTATCTTCTTCATCGCCTCGATCTCCTGAAGGGCCTTCTGGGCTTCGGCCTTAGCGGTCTTGGCACTCTCAAGAGCCAAGGCAATATCGGACTCTCGAGTCTTCGAGTCACGCTCCAAACTCTCGTGTTTTTCCACGAGAGCCTGGAGCCCTTGCCGCACCTCCGCCACCCACACCTCATGCTTCTCTCGCTCGGCGCGCTCCAAGGCCACACTCTTTTCGGCCTTGGAGACCACCTCTTTCAGGGTCGCCACCTCGGTCGTGGCTACTGCAACATTAACGTTGGTCCTGTTATTATTATTATTATTATGCAACCAAGTATTTCTATATACATTTATAGGAGGTACTACGTACCCTCTTTATCCTCGAGCTGCTTCTTGGCACGGCCGAGCTCGCTCTCGGACCGCTCGAGGCTTTCCTTCAAGGCGTTGACCTCCGCAGTTAGTGCGGCAGAGGTCAGCAGCGCAGCCTGCATTCCCATATTGACATATTTCTATTAGACTCCCGCGTATATCTTTTAAGATACTCAGTTCGGCTTTTCTTTCCGAACACCGAACTAAGCATCAAGGGCTACTGTCTATGCGGTAACATTTTTTATATATGTTTTTGAACACATACCTCAAAGCCCGTTAACAGGCTTGTGCAGGCTTCCGTCAGCCCGCTCTTGGCGGACTGAACCTTCTAAATCACCGCACTCATAACAGTGTGGTGTTCTTCGTCGATAGAGGCGCCGTTGAGCGCCTCCAGCAAATTGTCCGGTGCCTCCGGGTTGACAGAAGTCGCCGGCATCGTGGACTTGCCCTTCTTGTGAAGGCACCGCCTGTCGGACTCTTGAACCACTGATGGTTCCGGAGCAGTGTCCGGCCCAGGGCCGGACTTAGATCCCTCCAGGGCTTTACCCCCTTTGGGCTGGGAGTTTGGAAGGTCGCCTTGTGGTGCTTCCAGGACCACCTCCTCCTGGTTTTGTCCCCCATGGGACTCCGCCTCAGCATCGTCTGTAGGGAGAGGGGAGGAGGCCGTCGGAAGTGAAGCGCTATTCACATCCGACGAATTCAGAGATCCGCTCAACGAATCGCCGAGCTGAGCTCTGGGCGGACTGCATGATTAGCTTCGGTGTTAGAAGCTATCAAATAATAAAGGAGTACAATAATTCATTCGGGTAGCCGGACACTTACGATTTTGCCAGGGGCTTGACCCTGGAAGGCCAGTCCTCCTCGCCGTCTTCGGCGTCGGGGGCATAGTCTGGTAGTAGGGGCTTCCCCTTCTTGGGCCCTCTGGCTTCCCTAGTTGGGGAGGCCTTTCTCTTCTTTCCTCCCCCCACTGGAGGGGGAGAGGCATCTTCTTCTTCCTCCTCCTCATCTTCGGAGGCGAAGGGCGCGTTGGAGCCGTCGGGCAAATCCGATGGCACCGGGCGCCGGAACTCTTACGGGTCCCTGTGGCCTTCTCCTTGGCCTTCTTCTCCAGCACCACGTGGGGTGCCGGAACCAGTAGCTTCGCTAAGTCTGTGTCTACTGGGCCTTCGGGCAAAGGGGCCGGACAGTCAAACTGTTCGGATGTCCTCTTCCAGTCCTGTCAAAGGAACGGGAGTTTAGATCCCACATAAAGTCACACTATGAAATTCGGGTATCCCGTAAGGGATTAAAGGTAAGCTTACTTCGGAGGCTTGACGTTTGGTGCAGAACCTGCGATCTTCGGTGACGGGAGGGGAGACCTCAGAACTATTGAAAAGCACCTTCCAGGCGTCCTCGTGCTTCGTTTCGAAGAGCCGGGATAGAGTCTGGTGCCGGGCCGGGTCGAACTCCCACAAATTGAAGTCCCGTCGTTGACACGGGAGAATCCGGCGGAAGAGCATGACCTGGACCACGTTGACAAGCTTGACCTTCTTGGTCACCAAGTCTCGGACGCAGGTTTGGAGTCCGGTCACCTCTTCCGAATTGCCCCACGACAGGCCCGTCTCTTTCCAAGATGTGAGCCGGGTGGGGATGCCGGATCGAAATTCAGGGGCCGCTGCCCATTTAGGGTCGCGCGGCTCGGTAATATAAAACTACCCAGATTGCCACCCTTTGATGGTTTCCACGAAGGCACCCTCGAGCCAGGTGACGTTGGCTATCTTGCCCACCATGGCACCTCCGCATTCCGCTTGTCGGCCTTGCACGACCTTCGGCTTGACGCTGAAGATCTTCAGCCATAGGCCAAAGTGGGGCTGGATGCGGAAGAAGGCCTCGCACACGACGATAAACGCCAAGATATTGAGGATGAAGTTCGGGGCCAGGTCGTGGAAGTCCAGGCCATAGTAGAACATGAGCCCCCGGACGAACGGGTGAAGAGGAAAACCCAGTCCGCGGAGGAAATGGGGAAGAAAAACAACCCTCTCATGGGGCCTGGGGGTGGGGATGAGTTGCCCCGCATCTGGGAGCCGGTGCGCGATGTCGTTAGACAAGTATCCGGCCTTCCTCAGGTTTTTGATTTGTCCCTCCGTGACGGAGGAGGCCATCCATCTACCTCCCACTCCTCACATGGTTGGAGAAGGTTGAGGTGGGAAGTGCGGGCTTGGGCGCTGGAGCTCGAGCGCGCAGGGACGGATTAGCAGAGGAGGAAGAGGGCGTCAATGGAAAGGGCGGATTCTTATCCCCTTATATGGGCGGCCAAAACTACGAGCCCCCACCGGCCTAATAAAACTCGCTTATCCCCCAAGCGCCGCGGTTAATGGCACGGTTGGGTTACCCACACCCTTATTGATGAGAATCCCGGAATAAGGGGACACGATCTCTGCTTTGACAAGACGTGCCAAGGAAACCGCCTCGCTAAATGCACTGAGGTGGAACAATAAAATAAATAAAGAGCCTGGCTGTGGCATGATGTCACGCCATGGAATGCGTCAGCAGATTCGATTGATACAAATATTATTCTCTCTACGAAGGAATGTGGAACTTATTTTGCAGAGCCGGACACTACCCTGGTGTTCAACATCTTCTATGAAATATTCGGAGGAGGAACCCGCCTTGCAATGCCGAAGACAACTTGCGCGCCGGACTCGTCGTCATTGAAGCCTGGTTCAGGGGCTACTAAGGGAGCCCTGGATTAGGGGGTGTCCGGATGGCTGGACTATGACCTTTGGCCGGACTCCCGGACTATGAAGATACAAGATTGAAGACTCCGTCCCGTGTCCGGATGGGACTTTCCTTAGCGTGGAAGGCAAGCTTGGCGATACGATATGAAGATCTCCTCCCATTGTAACCGACTCTGTGTAACCCTAGCCCTCTCCGGTGTCTATATAAAGCGGAGAGTTTTAGTCCGTAGGACGAACAACAATCATACCATAGGCTAGATTCTAGGGTTTAGCCACTCCGATCTCGTGGTAGATCTACTCTTGTACTACCCATATCATCAATATTAATCAAGCAGGAGTAGGGTTTTACCTCCATCGAGAGGGCCCGAACCTGGGTAAAAACATCGTGTCCCTTGTCTCCTGTTACCATCCGCCTAGACGCACAGTTCGGGACCCCCTACCCGAGATCCGCCGGTTTTGACACCGACAATCATCAATCAGACTACTATTGTACTCACCGAGTGCTCAGCTTGGTAAGCTACCAACAAAAAATTGCAATCAAAGACTACTATTATACTCCCTCCATACTCGTACATTAGTCACATTATGAAAACCAAATAATCCCAAAACTTTTAGGCGCAGTGCATTAACTACCCACCTCGTTCCCTGTTTTTTGCCATGAAAAAGAAATCACCCAATAGGAGACGTGGGGTGCGTATGCATTCAATGACTTGAGACTACTAGACCTCTTCCAATGCAAAGATTCTTACAAGAGGTGCTAAGTGCATTAAATAGCTTAGCAACTCAACTCACCAATGCATAGGTGCTTAACTTGTTGTTGCTAAAGCTCACTGTATTTAATGATTTAGCACCTAAACTCTTCCATGCATTGGTCAACTTATTTCATTTAAGTGGTTCGCCTAGGTTCATGTGCTTGGCATTGGTTCCTCCTGGGGTTACCAAGTGCTCTCTCTCTCTCCTCCTTAATTACTATGCCATGTCATTTTTTTCCTATGTGGCATGCTTAGCACCTGTCCACCATGGAGCACTGGGAACGGCCTTAGAACAAAAAATTTGGTTACATGCATTAACATTTTATGAGTTAAATCAAAAGTCAAAACTTGGCGCAAAATGCAAAGGGGACCAATACACCAGTAAACATCAAAGTTCTCTCGTTTTGCCCCAACTTAGTATCGGTGAGATGACTATACTGCACCGGCACGGAGGGAGGGCTGAGGAGTAGATGGCCAACACACACATGAATGCAACGCAGTTTGCACTTCTCATATAAAGGCTCCCCACCAGTCCAATCTATGAAATCCTACGCATCTACGCACACTAACCAAGGGCAAGAGTGATCACTCCAATCGCAAGATCAGTTGACTAGAAGCTAGACCAATGGAAGGGATGAGTGCGAGCATCAGCCAGCTGTGCCAGATGGTCCACGACGCCGGCCTGCAGCCCGGCATCGAGGAACGTCTCCAGGTCGTGCTTGAGGCCGCCAGGGCGAGAGGCCTCTTGGACGACAACTTCATCTCCTTGTTTGACGAGGTCCTCGTTGGCTTCCTCGACAAGTTCACCGTCTTCAAGAAGCTCGCGGATGACCTTGACGTATGCCTCCAGCCCATGTGCCCAGGCTCTGCGGTGCCCGTCACCCTCAACGGCCTCTATGGTGACAACCTCTTCAACACACTGGTGGCCCTGCGACTGCCCGTCTTCGCGTTGGAGAATGTCCACCTCGAGGTCGCGCTTGCTACGCAGCGCCTGGTGCGGCAAGACACCATCGACATAATCACCCATGTCTACACGCAAATCGTCCACAAGGACTACTACGTGCAAGAGGAGGACGATAGGACGCTGGCCTTCTTGGACCATAGGGAAACCTTGGACGGCATTTTTCAGAAGCACGTTGAGCTCACCGCCGATGTCGCTGCTCCTCACACGTCGGTTGCTGACCTGGCACACTAGGGCGTGAAGATGTCGTTGATGGATTTGTATGTATCTTTATCTTTCCATCAAATCCATGTAGTAGTATATTGTACTAGTAATTATCTTACCTTTTGCATCAACTTCATAATTTTCATACGTACTCCATGCATGAACTGCGCCAGAATCAAACTTCTCATTACTCTAGGGAAAATCGTTATTTCTATCTATCGGTCACACCATGGAGCAGAACCAAATTTTACAAGTTACAAGTTCAAAAGGAAAAGCATGTTGTGTTCGTGTCGCACCCCCACACGGTTGGTCTGGCACGTTGCTCAAGGGGGAATGCGTGCTGCGTTGCATTCTCACTTACAAGTAGGACCGGAGTTTAGAAAACCGACTATCGGCAAACCCCCACCCCACCCACCGCGCGATGGCTGAGAAAACAGGAGGGAGAAGAGATGATTGTAGCACAGACTCCAAGAAAATTGGTGTCAGATTGGACTCGTGTGGGTGGCATGTGCCGTACTACTAGGCGTGAATGCTAGTTATGGCCCATGCCACCCCACTATATCGAGGTGCTGGTTATGTTGAGCGAACACATTATCTCTCCAGGAGTACGGTACACCACTAGTATTACTCACATTGTCACGAATTTTCCTGGAGTCCATGCTCAGCCCTCCTCTCTCTCTTCTCAGCCAGCCAGCAGATGCTTGGAGCCCATCGTCTGTTTGCTCAGATGCAGACCCACATGTCAATGAAAACACAAAACGACGGACTGAACCTACACATCTTTCACTTCGACGTGCTGGTGATGAAAAACAAATCCAATAAAGATCTTCGGTGGCTGCTTTTGGAGTTACTCAAGAGTAAGATTCTATTTACAGTTTAACCCAAGATGCACATGACATGGCTTCAACTAGCACTCCATTTTCTTGCATGACACGACCTAGATGCTGGATGTCCCACGTGTCAGCAAAAGGAGGAAGAACTCGACCAAATCTTCTCCACATTTAGACCGAAGGAGTAGGAAACACGGCAAGCCCTGTGCCTACATCATACTACGTACAAGTCCACCTCACACAGTCACGCTATCACCATATTTCTCGGTCTCCGTGCGACATCGAGCTCTAGTTGATCCAACTAGAACTAACTATTGTGCTAGCATACTCCACTATTAGGTTGGCTCTATGTGATGTGGCAACTTCATATAACCGGATGTTGGCTATACTACTATGGTACTCACACTCCAAGAAGTGACTCAAAAACCATTCATAAATTGAGTTTATGACATACACATTATACCATTCATTACATACAACAAGTCAACAACACACAACGACAACGAGGATACATGTTGGATTATAGATTATTTCCAACAAAACATTCTAGTAAATACTAAAGTTTTCATCACATAAAAAATACCAAGCAATGAAATGAACTTCATCTTAACCAATCCTCGACGTTGGAAACACTTGCTTTGAACCAAGGTAAGCCTCTGGGAAGGGCCAACTATTGTCAATATCGAGACTAACGCTGGATTGATCATCCAGGCTAAAGCGTTCTATATCAGGACGCATATTGTGATAGCCAGGGTAAGGAACCATAGCAATGTCCGAGATATAGATACATTTTCTTCTCATAAATGGTAGTAATGTTGTGTCAACAAATCTAGATCGCCTTTCACCATCATTGGATAGTTTTGCCCAAGGAAGAGCGAGTTTTCTCCAAGACTATCAATACTGAACCAGTGTGAAGGTGTTGGCGCTAGCACACTAGTATCCATCCCGAATACCCTTCAAGGGATGTTGGGATAGGTCCGGAGAGTGCGACCATGGGAGACAACACATGCTTCCTTAGCAGTAACAGCAGCACTACGTTGTATACAGACAAGAAGAGGTGATCCATCGGAATAAGTTTGCCAGGCGCCACTTAGTATATAGGTCCTGCTCATCCTCATGCTCGTGATCATCACCATCATCATCTCCCCCTTGGTTATAAATTTTTTCAAGTATAGGTGGTGGAATGTTCACAGGACCTTGGAAACACAAGAAGGTTAATTAGTAAAGGCAAACTAGCTAAGTCGCATGCATGTGGATGAAACAATTATAATTACGATGGAAGACAAACGTACCAGAACCATAAGGATTCCATGCAAAAACAGTGCCATGAGTGGTGGTAGCAAACACAAGACGCTCGTATTGAATTGCATCATAGTACTCATCCATGTACAGAAAATGATTTTGATCAATATCCATCAAGGCATGGAAGTAAGGACGACAACAAGCTTGTCGAAGATAGAAACAACTTCATAGTTCGTGTAATCCCAAGAGCGGTTGGGAACTCAACAAATTGCTATCTTCTGTAGATGACAGTCACCATAATTGTATTTGAATGTACGTACATCATTTGTGTGCTCAACCTCAGGGCACTCTGAGATTTTTGGAAGTGGAATCCGCTGACGAGTGTACACATTCACAAGTTCCCACTCGCAGTTGTATCTAATATAAATAACCCAATCTCCATTTGCACCTGCCCAGGCCTTACCCTTAAGCGATGGCATCTTCACATCACACGTATCATTATTAAGCGGCATCAACTTGGATAAGGCGAGGCTTCCTTCATCCGTGCGCGAACGAGCAGGGTCATGGCGAAGAAGATAGGGGAGATCAAACCGCTCCTGGACCCTTGAGTTCTTTGTAATGATGTTATTAGTTGAGTCGAGAATGGTCTTGAACAAACCTGCCATGCTAGCCGAGGTGATGACGTCACACCGATCAATGAGTTACTCCACCACATCATCTTTCAGATCGGGCAAGAATAACGGGGTCATTTCCAGCCTATTCCCTCCATGGAGAAGACGATCGAACAACGGCAAAAGGAAGGTGAAGGCAAATGGAGGAGGGAGGAAGAGCGTGCGACAACAGTTCCAAATCGAGAGGGAAAGGTGAAGAGGTGGTGGACGGTTGCCACGGTACAGGAAGAGGCCCCCGGGCCTACATAGATGTTGATTCGAAAATTGTAC
Organism: Triticum aestivum; assembly: GCF_018294505.1. Lineage (NCBI taxonomy): Eukaryota > Viridiplantae > Streptophyta > Magnoliopsida > Poales > Poaceae > Triticum > Triticum aestivum. Next base: position 429,892,769 of record NC_057798.1, on the reverse strand, counting down.
AAAAGGACTCGCCGTCGTCTCACTGACATGTTGGAATGGGACCACATGTCAACGAAACATGGTGTGTCATTTCTCGTGCAAAATGTGATCTGGCCGCGTTGGCCCGAGGTGCCGCATTATTTCTCGACTTTATATTTTTAATGGCATGCCATTCAGTTTTGAAGCACGACTAACTGGTACTGTATGCAGAGAAAATATAAACTACTCTACCACTACTCCACCTCTATTACTAGTATCAAAAAAGATATATAGGCTGGAGCTTCAGCGTTTGCTTGATAAAGGTTGCCCACTTGCTTCTCACACTATCACCCTCTCTCCAGATCTAAAAAAGACGTCCTATCTCTCCCTCCTCACCGGTGGTCCCAGATCCGCCGGGGAAGAAAAGGACGAGTAGCGTCGACGCACTTGTCATCAGCGAGCGAGGTCATGCACTAACGACAAGGCCGTCCTCTCAGACCTAGCGCCTACGCGAGATAGCCTCCGCCCCAAGCTCACTGTCGTAGTGTGTGCGGAAGACAACAACCACGAGCGAAGCCACTTCCTGCCAACCCTCAGGTATGCTATCTCTTTTAAAACCATACCCTTGTTCTATTGCCCCATCTGCCACATCGCTGCATGTCAATCTATTTCCACTCCACCATCTTCCCAATTTTCTATTCTCTGCTTTGCTGGTCACGCAGATGAAAACCTTGATTTGCATTATTAAAGGAAACCCTACTTCATGTAGACTAATCCATGTCCGGGTTGAATAATGAAAGGAAGGGAGAAAGTACTGTCGAAGAGACTAGGCATCGAACCTGCATCTAGGTTGAAAAGGGGGAAATCAGTAGCTAAGGAACGAGTCTCATGTCTCTTGGTTGAAAAAGGGTGAAAAAGGGTAAAAAGGCATGACAACGCAATAGAGAATGACCAGGTCGATCGGTTTGTTGTCCTCACATAGGAAAAAGGTGGCTAAAGAGAACAAAAATGGGACGTAATCCACATATGCTGCCAGGATATTTGTTGCTCTGGGCAACCATACCCCCCTCACCACTCTATGCATCTGTGGAGGTACATCGTACTGTTGCATGATACGTCTCTGACGTATCTATAACTTTTGATTGCTCCATGCTATTATATTATCTGTTTTGGATGTTTTATATGCATTAATATGCTATTTTATATTATTTTTGGGACTAACCTATTAACCTAGAGCCCAGTGCTTGTTCCTGTTTTTTTCCTTGTTTTTGAGTTTTGCAGAAAAGGAATACCAAACGGAGTCCAAACGGAATGAAACCTTCGCGATGATTTTTCTTGGACTAGAAGACAACCAGGAGACTCGGAGATGAAGTCGGAGGAGCCCCGAGGCGGCCACAAGGATGGAGGGCGCGCCCAGGGGGTAGGGCATGCCCCCCACCCTTGTGGGCCCCCCGTAACCCTCCTGACCTAATTCTTTCGCCTATATATTCCCATATATCCCCAAACCAGCAGAGGCATACACGAAAACACTTTTACGCCGCCGCAACCTTATGTACCCGTGAGATCCCATCTAGGGGCCTTTTCCGGCGTCCTGTCGGAGGGGGATTCGATCATGGAGGGCTTCTACATCAACTCTATTGCCCTTCCGATGAAGTGTGAGTAGTTTACCTCAGACCTACGGGTCCATAGCTAGTAGCTAGATGGCTTCTTCTCTCTCTTTGATTCTCAATATCATGTTCTCCTCGATGTTCTTAGAGATCTATTCAATGTAATACTTTTTTTCGTGTGTTTGCCGAGATCCGATGATTTGTTGATTTATGATCAGCTTATCTATGAATATTATTTGAATCTTATCTGAATTCTTATATGCCTGATTTGATATCTTTGTAATTCTCTTCGAACTATCGGTTTGGTTTGGCCAACTAGATTGTTTTTTCTTGCAATGGGAGAAGTGCTTAGCTTTGGGTTCAATCTTGTGGTGTCCTTTCCCAGTGACAGTAGGGGCAGCAAGGCATGTATTGTATTGTTGCCATCGAGGATAAAAACATGGGGGTTTCATCATATTGCTTTAGTTAATTCCTCTACATCATGTCATCTTACTTAATGCGTTACTCCATTCTTTATGAACTTAATACTCTAGATGCATGCTGGATAGCGGTCGATGTGTGGAGTAATAGTAGTACATGCAAAATTGTTTTGGTCTACTTGACACGGACGTGATGCCTATATTCATGATCATTGCCTTAGATATTGTCATAACTTTGTGCTTTTCTATCAATTGCTCGGCAATAATTTGTTCACCCACCGTATTATTTGCTATCTTGAGAGAAGCCTCTAGTGAAACCTATGGCCCCGGGGTCTACTTTCCATCATACAAGTTTCCGATCTAGTATTCTTGCAATCTTTTACTTTTCGATCTATAGACCGAAATTACCAAAAATATTTACTTTATCGTTTATCTATCTCTATCAGATCTCACTTTTTCAAGTAACCGTGAAGCGATTGACAACCCCTTTATCGCATTGGGTGCAAGCTTGTTTGATTGTTTTTGCAGGTATTCGGTGATTTGTGCATTGTCTCCTACTGGATTGATACCTTGGTTATTAAACTAAGGGAAATACTTATCTCTACTTTGGTGCATCACCCTTTCCTCTTCAAGGGAAAAAACAACGCAAGTTCAAGAAGGAGCAGGAAGAATTTCTGGCGCCATTGCGGGGAGATCGACGCCAAGTCAAGACATACCAAGTACCCATCATAAATTCTCATCTCTTGCATTACATTATTCGCCATTCACCTCTTATTTTCCTCTCTCCCACTTCTAAAATGATTTTTGAAAAGATTTGCCTTTTTATTCGCCCTTCTTTCGTTCCATCTTATGTTTGTTTGTGTTTCCATGTGTGTTCTATTTTTCTTGCATCTTTGCTTGCTAAAAATCTATTGATATGGATCCACCCAAAGTTTTCCACCTAGATCATCTTCGATCCATATGTGCTCGTGCTGAAACCCCAACTAGTTTAGTTGAGGGAAAATCTTTAAATGAGCATGCTCATTTTGTGCGTCACCGTTTGTCTGAAAAAGGGAGACTCTTATGGAATCAAATAAATTGTTTGTTATGTTATGCTTGGAATCTTTTCTAACTTTGTGATTTTACTTGTTGCTCTAAGAACCCTAAAAACACCTTCCCTACCTGTGTGAGTTTAATGATAATGAAATCTTATCTTCTTATGAAAAGGGTGTTTATAGGTACTATGATATCGAACAATTGAAGAATTTGTTGCTTTTAAGGGTGCTTATGAAGTTGCTTATTTGATTGAAAAGTATGATATTACTCTCTACAAATCTAAAAAAATTGACATACTTAAATATTGCTATGAAAATTATGCTCATAATGTCTATGTCATAGAATTTATTGAAAGAATGACCGTTGTTTTGGAAGAAAATAATGATATGCACGAATCTATAGATAATTATGATTCCGATGATTTGATTGAAATAACATGATGCTTGCTATTCTTATGGCCACGGTGCCAATATTTATGGAGACGAATTTGATATAGTTCCTTGAATCAAAAGCATGATTATTGGATGGCTATAGTTCCTTATGTTAAACATGAGATTATTGCTATTCACCCATAGTTGATAGTTCCTTGAATCAAAAGCATGATTGCAATGACTTTATTACAAATTATATGAATGTCAATTATGCTAAGAATATGCAAAACCCTAAGCTTGGGGATGCTAGTTTTGCTATGTCCACTACTTGTTGCAATGATCATGATTGGGGTGATTCTTCTTATGATCTTGAAAATTTATTTAAGCCCCATGATGAATATAAGATTGATAATGATGGTTGAAATGATATTGAAAGTTGGTTTGGAAGAGTGACAACTTTAGATCCCACGTATTTGGAGAATGTTCAATCTTATGATTTTTTTTATAAAGTGGGTTTGGAGAGGTCATGACTTTAGTAAATGGTAATCCCACTATTTTGGAAGAGTGTTAACTTCGCATGCAAGTGGATCATGTTGAGAATATGTTATGCAATAGCTATATTGTTGAATTTTCTTATGATCCTACATGTAATTATTATGAGAGAGGAAAATATGGTTGTAGAAATTTTCATGTTACTAAATTACCTCTCTTCATGTTGAGATTCCTATCGTCTCTTTCTTCTTCCTTGAATATGTTAGTTTTTGCTTGCCTTGATAATTTGATCGCTTATAAAATGACCATGCATAGGAAGTATGTTAGACTTAAGTGTGTTTGTTACATGTTTTATGATGCTCTCTTTGTGCTTCAATTCTTGTCTTTCATGTGAGCATCATCGAAATTTCAATGCCTAGCTAAAAAGGCTTTAAAGAAAAACGCTTGTTGGGAGACAACCCAATATTTTTCCTTGCTTTTTTTGAATAAATAATTCATCTAGCCTCTGGTTAGATGTGGTTTTGTGTTTTAGTTAGTGTTTGTGCCAAGTAAGACCTTTGGGATAGCTTACGGTGATAGTTGTTTTAATCTTGCTGAGAAACAGAAACTTTTACGCCCAGGAAAATAATTTTCATAATTCATAGAAGCGTGATTTTGATCTGATTCATTTTGCACTGGATTGTTACACAAATTTTCCAGGTTTTCCTAATTTTTTAGATTTTTTGGAGTTACTTAAGTATTCGAGAGTTACAGATTCCTACAGACTATTCTGTTTTTGACAGATTCTGTTTTCTATGTGTTGTTTGCTTATTTTGATGAATCTATGGGTAGTATCGGGGGGGTATAAACCATGGAAAAGTTAGAATACAATAGATATTACACTAATATAAATAAAAAATGAGTTCACAGCAGTACCATAAAGTGGTGATTTATTTTCTTATACTAATGGAGCTTATGAGATTTTCTGTCAAGTTTTGTGTTGTGAGGTTTTCAAGTTTTGGGTAAGGATTTGATAGATTATGGAATAAGGAGTGGCAAGAGCCTAAGCTTGGGGATTCCCAAGGCACCCCAAGGTAATATTCAAGGACAACCAAGAGCCTAAGCTTGGGGATGCCCCGGAAGGCATCCCCTCTTTCGTCTTCGTCTATCGGTAACTTTACTTGAGGCTATATTTTTATTCACCACATTATATGTGTTTTGCTTGGAGTGTCTTGTATGATTTGAGTCTTTGCTTTTTATTTTAACACAATCATCCTTGTTGTATACGCCTTTTGAGAGGGACACGCATGAATCATGATTTATTAGAATACTCTATGAGCTTCACTTATATCTTTTGAGCCAGGCAATTTTGCTCTAGTGCTTCACTTATATCTTTTTAGAGCATGGTGGTGGTTTTATTTTATAAAAATTGATGAACTCTCATGCTTCACTTATATTATTTTGAGAGTCTTTAAACAGCACGGTAATTTGCTTTGCTTATAAATTTAGTCCTAATATGATAGACATCCAAGAGGGATAGAATAAAAACTTTCATATAAAGTGCATTGAATACTATGAGAAGTTTGATTCTTTATGATTGTTTTGAGATATGAAGATGGTGATATTAGAGTCATGCTAGTGAGTAATTGTTAATTTGAGAAATACTTGTGTTAAAGATTGTGATTTACGTAGCATGCACGTATGGTGAACCGTTATGTGATGAAGTCGGAGCATGATTTATTTTTTTATTGTCTTCCTTATGTGCGGCAGTCGGGGACGAGCGATGGTATTTTCCTACCAATCTATCCCCCTAGGAGCATGCGCGTAGTACTTCGTTTCTATAACCAATAGATTTTTTCAATAAGTATATGAGTTCTTTATGACTAATGCTGAGTCCATGTATTATACGCACTCTCACCCTTCCACCATTGCTAGCCTCTCTTGTGCCGTGCAACTTTCGCTGGTGCCATACACCCATCATATACCTTCCTCCAAACAGCCACCATACCTACCTATTATGGCATTTCCATAGCCATTCCGAGATATATTGCCATGCAACTTTCCACCATTCCGTTTATTATGGCACGCTTCATCATTGTCATATTGCTTTGCATGATCATGTAGTTGACATCATATTTGTGGAAAAGACACCTTTCATAACTCTTTCATACATGTCACTCTTGATTCATTGCACCTCACGGTACACCACTGGAGGCATTCATATAGCGTCATATTTTGTTCTAAGTATAGAGTTGTAATTCTTGAGTTGTAAGTAAATAAAAGTGTGATTATCTTCATTATTAGAGCATTGTCCCATGTGAGGAAAGGATGATGGAGACTATGATTCCCCCACAAGTCGGGTTGAGACTCCGAATGAAAAAAAAGCCTAAAAATGGGAAAGGCTCAAAGAAAAAAATGAGAGAAAAAGAGAGAAGGGGCAATGTTACTATCCTTTTTCCACACTTGTGCTACACACCATGATCTTCATGATAGAGAGTCTCCTATGATATCACTTTAATACGCTAGTGGGAATTTTTCATTATAGAACTTGGCTTGTATATTACAATGATGGTTTCCTCAAATTGCCCTAGGTCTTCGTGAGCAAGCGAGTTGGATGCACACCCACTTAGTTTACTTTTGAGCTTTCATAAACTTATAGCTCTAGTGCATCTGTTGCATGGCAATCCCTACTCACTCACATTGATATCTATTAATGGTCATCTCCATAGCCTATTGATATGCCTAGTTGATGTGGGACTATCTCCTTCTTTTTGTCTTATCCACAACCACCATATTCTATTCCACCTATAGTGTTATGTTCATGGCTCACGCTCATGTATTGCGTGAAAGTTGAAAAAGTTTGAGAACAATAAAAGTATGAAACAATTGCTTGGCTTGTCATCGGGGTTGTGCATGATTTAAATATTTTGTGTGATGAAGATGGAGCATAGCCAGACTATATGATTTTGTAGGGATAAGCTTTCTTTGGTCATGTTATCTTGAGAAGACATAATTGCCTTGTTAGTATGCTTGAAGTATTATTGTTTTTATGTCAATATTGAACTTTTGTTTTGAATCTTATGGATCTGAACATTCATGCCACAATAAAGAAAATTACATGGATAAATATGTTAGGTAGCATTCCACATAAAAAAAATTGTTTCTATCATTTACCTTCTCGAGGACGAGCAGGAATTAAGCTTGGGGATGCTTGATACGTCTCCAACATATCTATAATTTTTTATTGTTCCATGCTATTATATTATCTGTTTTGGATGTTTTGTATGCATTAATATGCTATTTTATATTATTTTTGGGACTAAGCTATTAACCTAGAGCCCAGTGCCAGTTCTTGTTTTTTCCTTGTTTTTGAGTTTCGCAGAAAAGGAATACCAAACGGAGTCCAAATGGAATGAAACCTTCGCGATGATTTTTCTTGGACCAGAAGACAACAAGGAGATTTGGAGATGAAGTCGGAGGAGCCACGAGGACGGAGGGTGCGCCCAGGAGGGTGGGGCACGCCCCCACCCTTGTGGGCCCCCCGTGACCTTCCTGACCTAATTTTTTCGCCTATATATTCACATATATCCCCAAACCAACAGAGGCATCCATGAAAACACTTTTCCGCTGCCGCAACCTTCTGTACCCGTGAGATCCCATCTAGGGGTCTTTTCCGGCGTCCTGCTGGAGGGGGATTCGAACAGAGGGTTTCTACATCAACTCTATTGCCCTTCTGATGAAGCATGAGTAGTTTACCTCAGACCTACGGGTCCATAGCAAGTAGCTAGGTGGCTTCTTCTCTCTCTTTGATTCTCAATACCATGTTCTCCTCGATGTTCTTGGAGATCTATTTGTTGTAATACTTTTTTGCGGTGTGTTTGCCGAGATCTGATGAATTGTGGATTTATGATCATCTTATCTATGAATATTATTTGAATCTTCTCTGAATTCTTATATGCATGATTCGATATCTTTGTAATTCTCTTCTAATTATCGGTTTGGTTTGGCCAACTAGATCGTTTTTTCTTGCAATGGGATAAGTGCTTAGCTTTGGGTTCAATCTTGTGGTGTCCTTTCGCAATGACAGTAGGGGAAGCAAGGCACGTATTGTATTGTTGCCATCGAGGATAAAAAGATGGGGTTTTCATCATATTGCTTGAGTTAATTTCTCTACATCATGTCATCTTACTTAATGCGTTACTCCATTCTTTGTGAACTTAATTCTCTAGATGCATTCTGGATAGCAGTCGATGTGTGGAGTAATAGTAGTAGATGCAGAATCATTTCGGTCTACTTGACATGGACGTGATGCCTATATTCATGATCATTGCCTTAGGTATCATCATAACTTTGCACTTTTCTATCAATTGCTCGGCAGTAATTTGTTCACCCACCGTATTATTTGTTGTCGAAGCCTCTAGTGAAACCTATGGCCCCCGGGTCTACTTTCCATCATACAAGTTTCCGATCTACTATTCTTGCAATCTTTTACTTTCCGATCTATAAACCAAAAATATTTACTTTATTGTTCATCTATCTCCAGCAGATCTCACTTTTGCAAGTAACCGTGAAGCGATTGACAACCCCATTATCGCGTTGGGTGCAAGTTTGTTCGATTGTTTGTGCAGGTATTCGGTGATTTGTGCATTTTCTCCTACTGGATTGATACCTTGGTTCTCAAACTGAGGGAAATACTTATCTCTACTTTGTTGCATCACCCTTTCCTCTTCAAAGGAAAAACCAACGCAAGCTCAAGAAGTAGCAGTGCGCCCACTGTCCGAATGGGCCTCCCATGCTCTTATTACCATTTTTTGCTGTTAGTATAACGCCAGCGGTAAAGTCAAGCAATGTTACTACTAAAGTGATGCCACATTTAACTAATGCCGGACTCAGTCTAATGCCACAGATAAATTTAAGCAATGCCATTTAATGTCACTGGATTATTTCAGGGTTAGTTGTTGATTGTGGAATGTATTAAAGATTTTTCAGCTAAGGCATTCTAATGTTGTTGCACAACCAGTATACCAATGATGAAACTTGTTACTACCTTCAGATTTTTGCACTGTTAATGCTTATAGATTACATACCTCACTTGCATGAGATAAGTCAATCTTTTGTACAGTGTCACCAAAATGCCAAGGCACTGATGTCACTTTATTTTGGTTAAACTCCACAAAAAATTACGAAGACAAGAGGAAAGGTCAAGAGTGGGCACCTCCTCATCAGGCTGTTCTCTTGATTTGTTAGATTAAGTTCTTATGTTTGATGTCCCCTCGAGTTCGAAATGATATTTACCTTGAAGGTACATGGTTTGCAATTTTTTATACTGTCATTAGTTAATAATGCTAGTTACCTTCAGACTTTTGTATTTGGCCTAATGATGTTGCACAGCTAGTATACTAATGCTAAAACTTGTTATCTTTACATTTTGTATTGTTAATGCTTATAGAAATCTTCCAGTGCTAGCTTATGGAAATCTGTTCAGTAAAACCATTGTACTATACCCGTAATAAAAAAACTACTCTACTATTGCACTAGCCACTAGATTAGTGTATATTTGTGCTGTTCGAATGGTGTTGCATTAGCGTATGGACACATATAAAGTGTGGCAAGCTTTCCCAGATATGTGCTCAAGAAAACTACAACCTATTTTTCTAAATACTAGACGTTTGGGTACTTTAAATTGAACTGCGAAAACATCTTATATTAAGGAACAGAGGGTGTAGAGTTCATTCAACTTATCCCGGTAAAGCTAGTCACACCTTTGTTAGAATTAATGTTCATTATGTTATCGGAGGAGGTCTGTATGTTTGTCTCTAATGCCTGTCGGTTACATACCTGACATCATGATGTAATGTTAAGTCATTTCTTTTTGTACAGTGTCATTGAACTCTCTAGGCGGTGATGGCATTTTATTTTACTTGAACTACACAAAATATGCTTAAAAGAAGAGGAAAGGTCAGGAATGGTTCATTTTTTAAGAAAATACTATGTATGCCTTCCTTATTTATTCCTTCAAATAGGTGGTAAGAAACAGTCTTGCTACCTTTTCCCATTAAGAAATTGGAATGCTTATATTTGTGAGTATATGCTTCAACTAGTGTCACTTTTATAGTAATCACACTTTCAATATCTATGCAAACAGGGATGCTCGATTTTAGTGGAACTGCATAAAAATTCCAAATGGTTCAACATTAGGAGCATGTTTTCTTCCAAACCGTTATATCCAATTGGTGGCACTATGAGCTGTTCATTACGAAGGTACATGGTTTGCTACTATCTTGCTACTCTTTCTGTACTGTCATTAGATAGTAATATTAGTGGTTTGCATGTGAATTTATTGGCAGGGTAGACCTACATTGGAGGTGCAGGACATGATTTAATGGTTGGATGCTCAATTTCGGTTGTATCGATTTCACCTCTTCCATCACTACGAACATGGTTATCCTTGGTCTGATGAAGAATAGGCGTTATATTTCTGCTCTGTACCAGCAAATAAATTCAGTATGAAATTGTCCAGGGAAAAACATGACGGTATCAAATTGTCCAGTGCAAAACATGACAGATGCTAAGCGGAAGAGACGTGTTTAAGCCAAAAATACAAGGTGGGGCATATGTTTACTAGCTGCTTGATATTTGTGCAGAAAGATGTCTGCCCGTTGCTATTTGGCAAACAAACAAAGTGACCGCAATTTTGGTGGAACTGCACAAGAGAATAGTATAGTCACTGCATGCAGTGCCATTTGGAAATAAACATAGAAAGATTGGATAGTCACTTCATGGACTGCACAAAAGTAGTAATGTACTATTTATTAGCCAACTCTAGGTGCTTCATTGCTTTGGTCTGATTATACAATGGGCATCATTTTGCCTAAGTTAAAGTTTGTATTCCAAAAATAGTCTCATCGTGTGATCGAGAGAAGACCAAATCATATTGCAGTGGATGTTCCTCCATCATATGTGGTTCATTCTCATGGTTCTAGCTGTTGGTGAAACCACTTAAGTTTGCAAGAGGAATTGTAGACTTCACAAACAAATTTGTCTTTCACTCTGTATTGAATGTTGGCCTAGAGAAGCATCCATGTTAGTAGGAAGAACAAATGTTTTTTGTAGATATTTGCTTTTGGAGCTACATATTTGTATATGATCTGTGAATCATTGAGATGCATTAACATGTTGATCTTATGTATGGGAATCGTACTAGTTGGTTGTCAATTTGGGCTACTAATATGAACATATTACAATGCCAGGTCTATGAGTCTCATGTGAACATTTCGAACGGATCGGCTCTTACTACTGTGCATGGCATGATCCTTATTTCTGTGTTCTCAGTGTTTACAAGTTACTAGCAGTTCCTTATTTCTGCTCACTCAGTGTTTACAAGTTATTGATTGATAACTAGCTAGCCTACTAATACACTCTTGGAGGGTTTTAGTTGCGACACAAGATCCAAAGGTGGCAGTTTTTTTAATAAAAATGCCTACCTCTGAAGAAACTGACAAGCTGTTTTGAAGATAATGCCATGCGAATCTGAAGAAACTGCTAGCAAAAACGTTCGCAAATGCCTTATCTCCCAGTGAACGTTCATCAGCTAATGCGATCCTACACGTACACTATCTGACCTACTCGATCCTACACGAATAAATAGCGGATCACACACGTACTAACTCCTTTCCGGTTTGCAGGGCTCAGTTCAAAAATCTCACCAGCCAAGGTAGATGATGAGTGGTGGAATAATTTTTGAGAAGGAGGGAGTACCTCATCTGGATGATTCGAGTGCACTCATTTGACTGTCATGTCGATGTGCTACCCAGCACGAACGGGACACACCACTGACGGGATGGGACGACACATCAGTTTTTTCAGCTTTCCACGGTAAGCTGGCGCGCTAAGCCATACCTGCTTATGCATTGAATTCCTATGACCACCGCGTTTCCCGCTGCTACGTCTTGAGCTTGCATTGGTTTTCCTTGAAGAGGAAAGGGTGATGCAGCAATAGTAGCATAAGTATTTCGCTCGGTTTTTGAGAACCAAGGTATCAATCCAGTAGGAGGCTCCTCAAAAGTCACACGCACCTACACAAACAAACAAGAACTCGCAACCAACGCAATAAAGGGGTTGTCAATCCCATCACGGCCACTTGTGAAAGTGAGATCTGATAGAGATAATATGATAAGATAAATATATTTTTGGTATTTTATAATATAGATTGGAAAAGTAAAGATGCAAATAAAAGTAGATTGAAAGCTTATATGATAAAAGATGGACCCGGGGGCCATAGGTTTCACTAGTGGATTCTCTCAAGATAGCATAAGTATTACGGTGGGTGAACAAATTACTGCCGAGCAATTGATAGACAAGCGAATAATTATGAGATTATCTAGGCATGATCATGTATATAGGCATCACGTCCGTGACAAGTAGACCGACTCCTCCCTGCATCTACTACTATTACTCCACACATCGACCGCTATCCAGCATGCATCTAGAGTATTAAGTTCATAAAGAACAGAGTAACGCATTAAGAAAGATGACATGATGTAGAGGGATAAACTCATGCAATATGATATAAACCCCATCTTTTTATCCTCGATGGAAACAATACAATACGTGCCTTGCTGGCCCTGCTGTCACTGGGAAAGGACACCGCAATATTGAACCCAAAGCTAAGCACTTCTCCCATTGCAAGAAAGATCAATCTAGTAGGCCAAACCAAACTGATAATTCGAAGAGACTTGCAAAGATAACTTAATCACACATAAAAGAATTCAGAGGAGATTCAAATATTTCTCAGAGATAAACTTGATCATAAACCCACAATTCATCGGATCTCGACAAACACACCGCAAAAAGAGTTACATCGAATAGATCTCCAAGCAGATCAAGGAGAACATGGTATTGAGATTCAAAGAGAGAGAAGAAGCCATCTAGCTAATAACTATGGACCCGAAGGTCTGTGGTAAACTACTCACAACTCATCGGAGAGGCTATGGTGTTGATGTAGAAGCCCTCCATGGTTGATTCCCCCTCCGGCGGAGTGCCGGCGAAGGCTCCAAGATGGGATCTCACGGATACAGAAGGTTACGATGGTGGAAATAGTTTTTCATAGTCGCCTCTTATGTTCTCGGGGTACGAGGGTATATATAGGAGGAAGAAGTAGGTCGGTGGACGCCCGAGGGGCCCATGAGATAGGGGGCGTGTCCAATAGGGGGGGTGCGCCCTCCACCCTCGTGGCTTCCTCGATTTCTTCTTGACTTGCACTCCAAGTCCTCTAGATCACGTTTGTTCCAAAAAGATCGCTCCCAAAGGTTTCATTCCGTTTGGACTCCGTTTGGTATTCCTTTTCTTCGAAACACTGAAATAGGCAAAAAACAGCAATACGGGCTGGGCCTCCGGTTAGTAGGTTAGTCCCAAAAATGATATAGAAGTGTAAAGTAAAGCCCATAAACATCCAAAACGGGTAATATAATAGCATGGAACAAACAAAAATTATAGATACATTGGAGACGTATCACCCGCGACACGTTGCTTCACCTACCTTCCGCCTATAATTACTGGTTCCCGGCGTTCTCCGGTAGCAACGTCACCCAACTCGCCCTATTGGCTCCCCTCACAACCCCCACCAGCCCGAAGTTGCTCGCCACTTTCCCTCGCTCTTACCACGTCCGTCATGCCCCCGACCGTCCACAATAGGCGACGCCAGAGGCGCTCACCGCCAAAGCTAGTGTTCGGTTATTCACGGGAAGGAAGACGGAGGGAGGAGGCATTCTATCGGGTTTTAGATGGAAATGTGGAGTACGAGGACTTGTTGGAGTGTGATCGCCTAGTGGAGGAGCAGCGTATCACCGATTTGCGCCCCAATGGGGCATGGAGTAGCAGGGCACCGCCGCTTTGAGTCGCTAGCGGAGCACCCGCGACTGGGCCGACTATGTGGAGGCCGGCGCCCGGCAAATAGCCCTAGAGGCTATCGGGCACGCACGCGTGCGCGACGCCGAATTTTACTACCAGCTCGTCAAGTGGGTTTCCCGCTTAGAAGCCGAAGCTTTGGTGGACCACGCCGGCATGGAAAGGGCCAACGCGCGCGAGCAACGCACCCTATCGCACCTCCGACAAGTCCGAGGCGAGGAGGAGGACGTCGGTGCCGGCATTTAGCGTGTACCATAGATGGCGGTCGACATCGTCTAGTTAGCTAGGAGTAAGTCAGTACATGTACACCAGAGTATTAGTGGGAGTAGATAGTTAACTTGGCTATGATGGTTGTCAACGTGGAAGTTCAGTACTCTATATCTAATCAGACCTGTTACTTTGCTCTGAATGTTAAACTTTCCGTGTGAACATATGGAATTGGCTAAACTTTTTTAAATGGGTTGTATTTGTCCGTCATGGGTTTAGAGGCTGACTTGTGGGTGTACTAGGTTGACGCGTACACAATCAAGAGATGATTATACATGGAGAGGATGACAGCAGGGACCCACCAGGGTCATAGCAGTACGCAAGCAAGTGCCTCCTTATTTCAAGCCAAAAAATGGTTCCTCCTAATGGATTTTTGACATCTGGGTCCCATGCCATTGTCAACATAGTCAATAAATGAGAGAATTGTACAATGAGCGGATGACACTAGGGACCCAGTAACTTGCCCAGTTATTTTTGTTTTTGAGACGGAAGCAGAGTGTCAACTGGGCTGTGCGGGGCACTCTGGCCTGTCTAGCCAGCCTTTTCTTTTATGTTTACCACAAGATCCCAGTAGTTTTTTCTTTCTAAAAATGGCTTGCCCAGTTTTTTTGTTATTTTGCAGAATTCCCAACCGAGGCCTACTTGCTTTGTCAGCCCTGCTCGGCTGCAAATCTTTCAAGACGAGAAAATGGGCTATCAGTAATGAGAAATGGGTTGTACATTTTTAAAACACATCAAACCGGCAATTAGTTTCAAATTTCTTTTTTTCATTCCGAGATTTTAAATTCCATTGATTTTTATGCATGGACAGTTATTTGGATTTTATATTGATATGAATTTATTTTTCAAAATAGTTTGAATGTGACTCAAAATTTCGGGATTAAAAACAGTTCGGACCGCACCGAAATATGCAAAATTTCGTATAATGTTTTAATAGTGACCAAAATATGGGTTGTAATGCTAACAAAAAGAATATGGGCTCCAAAAAAACCTTAAGAATTAGCAAATGGACTGTAAATTATTAGAAATAATGGCATATGGGCTGCATGCTGTTTTTGACTGATTTGAGGCTGACTTGCGCGCCCACTATAGGTTGATGCGTACGCTTTCCTAAAAAAGGTTGACGTGCATGCAACGTCATGTCAACTTAGTTAACACACGAGAGGAGTGACTGTTGGATGTCCATCCAACGACCGTCATCCTTCTTCAATCTCTGCTCTTCCCGCTCCAGCCGCTCAAACAAGCGCCGGCGGGACTGCCTGTTCCCTCCTCCCGCGGTCGGCTGTGCTATCACGTAGGCCTCACCACCCCATCATACTCCCATCGCTGGCCTAGCCATCCCTCTACTCACCCAGACCTCCTGTTATTCTCCGGCGACGGCAGCCTCACACTACAGTCGAAGCAGTAAACCCTCGTACTCCCCTCCGCGTGGGAAACAACTGTTGAGTCTTCCCCGACTCTTGGTCATTCCCTTCCTAGGCCTCGCCATCGTCCCCGCCTTTGTGCTCTCGACACAGCGTACTCAACGTGATCAAGGAACGACTTCCATCGGAAGAGGATTGTATGTGGAGAGGCTGGCAGCTGGGTCCACGGCGCGGCAAGGAAGTGCCTCCTTATTACGCGCAAAATAATGATTCCTCTACCTGATAGCGGGGACCCACCGGAAGGGCATATGTATTTCACGAAAAAAACATTCCCGCCGCTGACAGCTCGGACCCACCAGCTATATCTCTTCGCATGCAAGTGCCTCCTTATTACACAAAAAAATGAATACCCCCACTGCTAGGTGGGACCCACCATATTTGGAGGCTGAATTGTGGGCCTACTAAGTTGACGCGGATGCAGGGCTTTGTCAACTTAGTCAACATAAACGATTCTAGCTGCAGTGACCGTATGATGTCCATCCAACGACTGTCGTGCTTCTTCAACCTCTGATCTTGTTGCTCCAGCCGCCCAAACCATCGTGGGCTGTGCCGCCCACTCCTGCCTCCGGTGGCCGGTTGTGCTACAGCGCAGGCCTCACCACCCCCTCCTACTCCAACGTTGGCCGGGCCATCCCTCTAGTCACCCATAACCCTTGTTATTCTGTGGCAATAGTAGCCTCACACCACAGGCGAACCAGTCAACCCTCGTACTCCTCTCCGTGTGGGCATCCACTACCACGTCTTTCCTGGCTCCGTGTCGTCCCCTTCCTAGGTCTCACCGTCGTCCACCGCTTTGGTGCTCTCGACGCGACGTGGTCAACGGACGACTTCCATCAGAAGAGGACTGTACGTGGAGAGGCTGACAGCTGGGTCCACGGCCGCAGCAAGGAAGTGCCTCCTATTGTGCATAAAATAATTAATCCTCCACCTGATAGCAAGGACCCACCAGAAGGGACTGTATTTTGTGAAAAAATGTTTCCCCCCTGACAGCTAGGACCCACCAGCTACATATTTGCACACAAGGAAGTGTGTCCATACTACGAAAAAAATATTCTTCCCCCTGATAGCTGGGACCCACAAGCTATATCTTCGCACGCAAGGAATAGCTGGGACCCACCTGGTCGTAGCGTATGTAGCGTTGTCTGTCTGGTCGCGAATGTGTACGTACATACTGGTCGATTGGTCACTCTGCAGCGATGAACTGTGGTCGAGTAAGGAGCAGCACGTGTCATAGTAGAGTCGCGGACGTAGCTGGCCACGCAGTCCCGTCTATAACATGTACACATACGTACATCCATGCTGCAAGAAAGTAAATATGGCTACATACGTACATACGGACGTGGTCTCGAAGGCGTATAGAGACGTCGTCATGTTCATCGGCAGCCAACCGGCTGGGTCAGAACGGAGGAAACAACATTGTGTTCATCGGGAGGCAACCGACTGGGTCAGAATATGTCGCGTTCATTAGGAGCCAACCAGCTTGGACAGAACAGTCGAAATGAGGTCTGATGTACCGTAGAATGGAGGAAACGGGCCTTATGTTCGACCGCGTACGGTCGACACGGGGTCCTGTTCATCGGGAAGGATCTGGCATACCGCAAAACGGAGGAAACAGACTTCTGTTTGAGTGCCTATGGTCGAAACAGGGTCCTATTGAACGGGAGGGGTGTGGCGTACCGCAAAACGGAGGAAACAGACTTGTGTTGGAGCGCCTACGATGAAACGGGGTCATGTTCATCCACCGTTTACTGCCTCGCTCCAGCCTCCACGGGCTATTGTTCATCCAGCCTCCACCGGCTACTGTTCATAGAGCCTCCACGGGGTCCTGTTCATCCACCCCCAACCAGTTGGGGTGCGGAGGCCTCCTTGAGGTCCTGTTCATCCAACCGCAACCGCCTACTACCACGGGGTCCTGTTCATCCACCCCCACCAGGAACTGTTCATCCAAAACCAACCAACTGGCTCGACTCACCACGTCTCGACTCGTTCTACGTACCGTGCACACGGTAGCAATGGTCATTGTTCATGGAGAGGCAACCCAACACCGGCTAGCTATGTCTCGCAGGGGGCTCAATCGGCTTCAGTAAGCAGCAACAGTGATCGATCACTCAGTTCAGTTAGCAGCAGCAGCGAAGGAATCGCTCGGGTTCAGTCAGCAGCTAATGAGTTGCTCGGGTTCAGTTAGCAGCCAAGGGATCGATCGCTCGGGTTCAGTTAGCCAACGCCTCGCACATACGTGCATACACGAGATAAACACGGAAACCTCCGTGCCTCGCTCGGCCCTGACCACCCACCGTAACTGGGAACTTCTCGATATTTTCCTCGCCCTCACTTCTACCACGGTTTTTTCCGTCATGGACAGCCCAAAGAATGTCATGCAGCTGCGTCTCCAGCCCGCCTAGGATGAAAAGCCCATTTTCTATCATGATTTTTTGTCATAGAAGTAGGAGCCCACCACATCTATGATGATGTCGGGTTTGGTCATAATTATCATCATAGAGGTGTCATAAGCATGACAGGAAAAAAATTCGTTTGGCCCAAAATGTCATGGATGTGTCTTTTTTTTGTAGTGCTATGCTTCCAGGTGTTCATCTTTAGGGTTGTATTCCTTGTTGGAGAAGTTGACGAGGAGATGAGAATCGCCCTTGATGGTGAGGTGCTTGACCCCCAAGGCAACCGCGGCCCTGAGGCCAGCGATCAGGCCCTCGTATTCCGCGATGTTGTTGGAGACCTTCTCGCCACGCTGAAACCAGAGCTACACAGTGTAGCGTAGCTTGTCCTTGGTCGGCGAGATGAGTACGGCTCCAGCCCCCGCGCCCTGCTGTGCGAAGGCGCCGTCAAAGTACATGACCCAACCGTCGGGTGCCTCATTACCAGGTGCGAGGGACTGGCCTTCATCCATCCCCTGGTCGGGGGCATCTATCCATTCCGCCACAAAATCAGCTATGAACGCGCCCTTAATGACCCTGGTGGTGTTGAACTCTAGCTGGAAGGCCTGCAACTCGATGTTCCACTCCATGACCCTCCCCACAATGTTGGGGCTGTGCAGCACCTTGTCCAGTGGGTATGCGGAGACGACTTTGATGGGGTGGCCTTGGAAGTAGTGGCGCAGCTTCCTGGAGGCGACGAGGACCACGAGAAGGAGCTTCTGCGGCTTGGGGTAGTGCACGCGCCCGTCGCGCAGTATCGTGCTGACGAAGTACACCGGGTGCTCGACAAGGGAGGAGGCATCGATGAAGTCCTGCTTCGCTTGGGATGAGGGGGCCTCTAGAGCCTTACCGTCCGAGGAGGTAGCGGAGGCCTCGGGAGCGCCATCCTAAGGTGGCGGAGGCACAACCTTACACGGGACACCCCCATTGCGCATCCACCCCCGCACGCTCCTTCCTGACCGCCACGAGCACCATGCTGGCCGAGTGGGGCATGGCAGCCAAGTAGAGCACCAGAGGCTCAAGAGGACGTGGCACCATCATTACAGGCAGGCTCGTGAGGTACCTCTTGAGGTCTTGCAAAGCCACCTTAGCCTCTAGAGTCCACTTGAAAGGGCCTTCTTTTTGATCAGCTTGAAGAACGGGAGGGCGCGCTCGCCAAGCTTGGAGATGAAGCGCCCTAACGAGGTTACGCAACCCACGCGCTTCTGCATCTCCTTGAGGGTCTACAGTGGGCTCATCTTTTCTATTACCTTGACCTTCTCGGGGTTAACCTTGATCCCTCAGTGCGAGACCAGGAAGCCTAGCAACTTGCCGGACGGGACGCCCAACACACATTTATCTGGATTGAGCCTCAGGTTCACCTTACACAGGTTGGTGAATGTTTCTTCTAGGTCTCCGACAAGGGTCCTTGCCTCCCGCGATTTGACCACTATGTCGTAGACACACGCCTCAGTGTTCCTCCTGAGTTGCTGACCCAGAGCGATGTGCATCAATCGCTGGAAGGTCTCGCCAGCGTTTTGTAGCCCAAAGGGCATGCAGGTGTAGCAGTACACCCAGCATGGGGAGAGGAAGGCTGTCTTCTCGACATCCTGCACCGCCGTCTTGATCTGGTGGTAGCCTGAGAAGGCGTCCAGGAAGCACAACAGGTCACACTCGATGGTGGAGTCAACAATCTGATCGATGCGCGGGAGAGGGAATGGGTCTTGAGGGCAAGCCTTGTTGATACTTGTGAAGTCAACGCACATGCGCTCCTTCCCGCCCTTCTTGGGGATGATGACTGGTTTAGCCAACCAATCTAGGTGTCGCACTTCCCGAATGACGCCGGCTTCCTGCAGCTTGCGGACCTCCTAGACGATGAACGGTTACTTCTCTTGGGCCTGTCTCCGCGCCTTCTGCTTCACCGAGCGTGCACTGGGTCAAACCGTCAAGTGGTGTTCGATCACATCCCGCGGACCGCCGACTAAGTCTGCCGCCTCCCATGCAAACACATCCTTGTTCGCACGGAGGAAGCTGACCAATGCCTTTTCCTGATCTGGGGGGGGGGGGAGCCAGCGCCTATGGTGAAGGTAGGGCATGTACCTCCGTCATTGATGGGCACCTGCTTCATCTCGGCCCGGTCTTGGAAGAACAACTACTTCTTCTTTGCGGGTGCGGCCTCCGGGACCTCTGGAGTGTCCCCAGCGCGCAGCCACGTGGCTGTCGTTGCCTTGAAAGTGAGCTTGAGGGCCAGGAGTGCATCCTTGGTGTCCCCTACCACAGTGATGATGCCTCTGCTCCCAGGCATCTTGACGACGTTTGTAGCCGAGGTATGTTGCCGCCATAAACTTGGCAAGGGCCGGATACCCAAGGATGGCGTTGTACAGGAGGCCAATGTGGGCGATGACGAAGTCAATGAGCCCGGTTCGGTAGTTGTCGTGTGTGCTGAAGGTGACCGGGAGGCATATCTACCCCAGGGGGTGGTGGAACAGTGGACCACCCCCGAGAAGGGCTTGGTGGGCGCGAGCTGGTCGTAGGGCACCTAAAGCAGGTCGTAGGCTTCCACGAAAAGGACACTGAGGTCGGTGCTGCTGTCGATGATGGTCTTGGCGACCGCGACATTGCTAATGGTGGGTGTGCACAGCATGGGGAGCGCACCGGCGCCGACCATGGTCCTGGGGTGATCCTGGAGTCAAAGGTGATGTCGGTCTCAGGCGTTGCGCGGCCTAGAGGAGCCCTCTGCCGCGGCCGAGAAGCTCCCACTCGACGAATGAGATGCTTGACATGAAGGCCAGAGGCTGGCGCCTGCAACCCGCCGAGGATGGACGCAACAGCGTGGGGCGCGGGTGTCGCGAAGCGTGCGATGAACAGGTTGCGCAACTCCTCCCAGGAGGCCACCGAAGACTCCAGCAGGCTGAGTACCAGGAGCGCGGCACGCCTGCGAAGGCCATAGGAAGCCAGTTTGCCATGACCTCGTCGTCACCACCCGCCGCTTGGATGGCCTGCGCCGTACAGTCGGAGGAACTCCTCGGGGTCCGTCGCGTTGTCGTATCGCGGGGGCAGCGTCGACCTGAACTTCTGCGACCACTGTACCCGCCGTAGGCTGGGGGTAAAGACCCGATGGCCCGCAGTACCTCTGTAGGCGCCCGGCGACCCGGCGGGTGGGGCGGCGCCCGCCATGGAGACCACAAAGTGTGGGCGGAGCATGGTTGACAAAGATGCAAAACTTTGACACGCCCCTACCTGGCGGACCAAATGTTAGATTCAGGGCTCCGCAGACCCACAAAGATTCGAACTCTGGGGCGTGTGCGAAGAACTCAACCTCTCAAGCCTACCAACTCATCGCCGTGTATCCTAGCTTTGCCGGATTCGCGAGAGAGGGGAAGAAGATGAACACGGCAGTTTACCCAGGTTCGGGCCACCTTGCGGTGTAAAACCCTACTCCTGCTTTGTGATGGATTGGTCTCATGAGGAGGTTTGAGGATGAACTAGTACAATGGATGAGCTTCCTTGTGAGGGCCCTAGTGGTGAGGGTGAAATGGATCCGATCCCCCTCTATGGTGGTGGCTAACCTATACTTATAGTGGCCTTGGTCCTCTCCCCCCGAAATGTAGGCGGGAAGGGATGCCATAGTGGCCAATTTGAAAGAGGACAAGTAGTACATCTTATCCTGGCGAAAGGTGGTCTTCGCCTGCAAAGCTTCTAGTCGTGACACAGCGGTGGGGTCGGTGATGACATCCAACCTGCCGATCATGGTCTTGGTCTTGTAGCACCAGAATGGAAACCTTTGGCAGATTCCTTGGGAACCCACGTCTGTCCTTGCTTCCTTAGCACCAAAGAGTAAACCGCCTCCTCTGCGCCCGCTGGCGCCCGCCTGGCCTCGTCATGGCTTGCATCACCACAGCCTCGTGAGGCTGGTACCTGCATAGAAATCTCTGCTCCTCAGGAGGCAGCCTGGGGAAGCCACTCCCTCCGGAGGTCTTGGTGTCTCCACCTCGCGAGGCTAGGGGGCCTTCGCGAGGGTCTTGTCTTGGCAGTCTCACAGATGGGCCATACCAGGCCGGTGCATGAGCCACGCCGCGGGCCGCAGGCAGGCAAGACTGGGTACCCTGGTTCCCGAAACGCCGACAACTACATCAACCACGTTGATAAACGCTTCCGCTTAGCGATCTACAAGGGTATGTAGATGCTCTCCTCCTCTCGTAGCTATGGATCTCCATGGATAGATCTTGCATGTGCATAGATTTCTTTTTGTTTTCCATGCAACGTTCCCCAACAAGTGCATAGAAGCTCCCACACATAATGGGGACTGGGGAGGGATTACAGGAACCTAGTCTTACTCCTGCAAAGTGCAATGCGGAGAGGCTGATTCGAACCCAGGTACTCTTGGCACAAGTGGGGAGGACTTCACCACTATGCCAGGCCTGCCCTCTCATAAACCAAATAAGTGCCCCATGGAATTACTAGAGCATAGTACAACAAGCCAAGTATCCCGTGGGGTTTTATTGGTATTAGGTGAAAGAAAGTGACGGAGATAAATTCAACAAATCTCGAGGTAGGGGATCCCAAGCTAAGCGTCTAAGTACGATGGTAACAGGGACACGAGGTTTTAACCAGGTTTGGGCTCTTCGATGAGATAATACCCTACGTCCTGCTTGTGATTATTGCATTGGAGTAAGTACACAATACATATGTCTACCAGGAAATCGTGTTGTGAGATGTAAGATCCGTCTCTTGACTAGCCCAGCCTCGGCTTATATAAGATATCGGAGGCCTAGGAATACAAGAGTCCTAACCGGCTATGTCAGTAAAGAGGAGTCCTTGTCTTGAACGGCGAGGCTTCTTGATTTTCCTTGTAGATCGGCATGGACCGCCCAAAATGGCCCAGGATATATGGAACCGACAAGGGAGACCTCGGCCCGGCGCAGCAGGTCGGGAGTCAACATAGTGAGAGGCCCCCTAGCAGGGACACCATCAGTATCCCCTGAATCGTTCTTCCAGCCTGGCCGCACCTCGGTTTATCTGAGCTACTTGTCTACTTCGGCCGCCCGTCTTGAAAACTGGTTCAGCGAGAATCATCCGAACAATGTCTTCTTTGCAGCCGAGCTCTAATATCGGACTACATCCGAAGTGACTAAAACTACCTCGCTCACTGAAAATATTGAAGGAGTATGGCCGAGGCACGTCACTTATACCACAAAACTGCACAACCGCCACCATCGGGGCACCGCACCAAGCAGAAATCCGCCTGCGCATG
>NC_057798.1:429170667-429185636 GCF_018294505.1 Triticum aestivum | reverse complement strand
CGTCCAGTGGGTCCCTGCTATCAGTTGGAGGAATCATTATTTTCCGCGTAATAAGGAGGCACTTACTTGCTGCGGCCGTGGACCCAGCTGAGACTCCCCACGTACAGTATACGTCCGATGGAAGTCGTTCCTTGACCATGTTGACCTCCCGCGTTCCGTTGCATGCATGCGTCCATGGGCGTGGTGCGTCCCCACTGTCAGCCTCTCACGTACAGTCATCTTCCGATGACTCTCGGTTGTTGACCACGTTGACCACACCGTGCTGAGCGCACCCAGACTGGAACGACCCGGAGATGGGGAAGACGGGGCAGTGGAGTCGCAGATGGAGAGGAGTGGGAAACTTCACTGGTTCGGGTGCGCGGCAGCATAGCCGCGGTGCCGTCCACGGGAGACAGGAGCAAGAACAGAGGTTGAAGAAGGAGCACGGCTGTTGGATTAACATCCAATGGTCCAGCTGCTAGAATCATTTGTTAATTAAGTTGACAAAGCCGTGCGTACACGTCCGTTTAGCAGGCCCACAAGTCAGTCACCAAATCTGACGGGTCCCAGCTGTCAATGGGATGAATAATTTATTTTCGCAAAACAAGGAGGCACTTCCTTCCGTGCGAAGATATAGCCGGTGCGTCCCAGCTGTCAGGTGGAGGAAACATTTTTTGTTCCAGCTTAATAAGGAGGAACTTTCCTTGCATGCGACCATGGACCTCGTGGGTCCCAGCCGTCAGGCTCTCCACGTACAGTCCTCTTCTGATGACTCTCGTTTGTTGACCACGCCGCACCAAACACAGCGAGGTGGTGGATGAGGCGAGGCCCCAGACGGGAATGACTCGGAGATGGGAAAACGTGGCAGTGGAGTCGCAGATTGAGAGGAGGAGAAGGGTTATAACTGGTTCTGTTGCAATTCATATCAAACTCAGGTTCACAGGACACGTTCATATTCATAGCCAACATTCACTATCAACAATTCAAAAGATTCATATATACACAAGCTTAGCATATCTATGCATCCAAATGATTGATAGATCACACGACAATATTCATACATAATTCACAAAAAGATTCAGATATGCACATGTTTAGTATGTTTATGCATCCAAATGATTGAGATCACAGCCAATATGATCCATGGACGAACTTTAATTACCTAGGGTACAGACTAGTAAATGGTGTTCAATCAGATGTACTTCTTGCTAAAATTAGTTCTTGTATGAGTAAACTTTCGAGTACATAAGAGGCAGCACAGACAATCTGAACTTTGCTTGTAGGTTTATCCTCAAATAGTGGCCTCGTGCCGATGGAGGTTTGAGCAACTTCGCCACTACTTTCATCCAACTACTTTACTGGCTCATCTAGGTCATGTATCTCGCCAAAATTCTACATTGCAGACGAGAAAGGAGGCGGTTGAGAAAATGAACCACCCAAATTTTTTATGCAGTTCAACTGAAATGGAGCATCCTTGGCGTCCAGACTGATTAAGTCCCAGATGAATATACGCGTCAACCAACTTGTCTGGAATCTTTAGACTCCATGCCATATAGTTCGCTACCATATGTGCCGATAACCGAAAGGCACAAGTTGGGACCAAAGAATGGATTGCACTTTTCTGGGCTATGCACCAAGCAATATTTTTGGCGTTCACTCTCCTAATACTTGGAGTTTGACAATTGGTTGACGCCGGTTGATACTCGAATGAATATAGGCACTTCTTGTCAACATCGATGCTTGTCTGAGTGAACTTTGGAGTACATAGTAGTAGCATAAGTACCTGTCCATCTGATCATTTTGTGCAGTTCTACTGAAATCACCCGATGTAATGATTTGCCTGCGAGTTTAGGCTCCAAATTACTCCTTTATGAAATCGGAAAATAGTAGCACAATACCAAATTACCAATACATATGACAGGCACAATAATCAGGATACAGACCAGTACCAACCTATGTGAGGTAGCATATCAATTACTATTTCCTTTGACTGGAAGCCGAGATAAGCCAAGCGACTGACAGCAAAGGAAGAAAGCAAGCGGAGATTAGCGACTGACAGGAAAGGACGGAAGCTGTCGAGGCAATGAAGCACCCAAAGTTTTTGTGCAGTTCCACCAAAATCGAGCATCCCTGTTGGCACATATATTGAGAGAGTGAGATTACTGTAATAGTGGGGCTAGTTAATCAAACATACACTAACAAATAGAAGCACCCTCATTATCTTAATGGGTAAAGTTAGCAACATAGTAGTCTTGCTTAAAGAGAGGTATTAGTTTATTTAATCAGTGCCAATTAGCTCAACTCAACACTCAAAGCATTGCCATTTATCATAGGTTGCAAAACATAAAAGTGCAAAGATAAAGGAGTATCTCATGATAGTAGCACAATACAAATAGAGATGACAGCAAACTAATATGGATGAAGGCCTTAGGCCCGTACCAACCTAAGAA
This sequence comes from Triticum aestivum, assembly GCF_018294505.1. Classification (NCBI taxonomy): domain Eukaryota; kingdom Viridiplantae; phylum Streptophyta; class Magnoliopsida; order Poales; family Poaceae; genus Triticum; species Triticum aestivum. The sequence goes on along the minus strand of NC_057798.1, from coordinate 429,183,207 downwards.
AAAAAGCTTATTCATGTAGTCCCATAAGAGATGATAAAGCACTCACTGGAATCACACAATAGTATATATTTTTGTGCACTTCAAATGTATGGTTGAAATCACTCTTGTTTACCAGTGCTGAGATTATATCGAAAGATTATCAAGAACTTCCCGCAGAGTTAAACCACTGGCTGGGATACAGTTCATTGTATTGTCTTGTGTAGTTCCACTAACATGTATGATTGGCACAACATGATCCATGTTTGCACAAGTAGGAACAAGGTGAAACCTTCATTAGCTTAGTGAGAAAGGATAGGAAGACATTAGCATATTACTCAAACAGTAGCATCAAATTTATAATGGACAATACGCAAAACATTGCCTCATTGAACCAATAGCAATAAATTGACATGCAAAACAATAGCACTATTATGTCATGACACTAATAATATTGCCTCCCTGCTCCACCACATGATTCACCTCCATAGACAAACATTCACACGTACATGATTCAGCATAGGGTCCTACTAAAGATTTGTTTAACTCCAACGGGAAAATTAGGCAATAATAAATTAGTGGTACTTAAGTTCCCCTAATTAATTAAGTGAGACAGCAGAAGTGGAAGGGCTCCCTGGAGGATCGTCTCACATGTAAGGTAGTCGTTGCCGGAGCCCTTGAATAGCCTCGACTGAGGCCTCTGGCTTTAGCAAGATCGCCTTGGCACTGTTTATTCTTCTTCTTCTTCTTCCTCTTCATGCTATGTTCCTCTTTCTCCTCACCAGTTGGTGAAACCAAGTACATGATTGGCCTTCTAATTCAGAATTGGTTTTGTCAGTGAGGGAGTACAAGTGTACTAGTAAAAAACAGCATTATTTTCTCATGGCAGTCGGAAAATAGAGATGAACACATGCATTAAATATCATTCTTACCTAAAGGAAGGTTATGGTGCCAATATGGATGATGACGATTGGAACACAGATCTCCCTTTGTGCAGTTCCACCAAAATGAACCAACTGTTCCATCTGACATTCCAGTTAAACAGCACAAAAGTCACTTCTTTTAAGAAGAGTTTTGTGCAGTGCACCAAAAGGTCACAACAGCAACCAGGTGAATTGGATATCCCTGTTTGCACAAAAAGGCACAAAGGAAACAGTCAGAGTCTCAAACAATTACAGGCAAAAACATTTGGTTAAACTTGTCAGAGTCTCAAACAATTACAGGCAAAAACAGTGGTATGGCTTCATTTTTACCAGGGACATTATATTAAGAACAGCTAAGGCTGTGTTCGGTTCACAAGTTTGGTGTAGGATTTTCGTAGGAACACAATTCCTACCGTATTCTTTCCCTTCCAACCGTTTGGAACACGGGAAAGGTGAATAGTGTTTCATAGGAAAGCTGGTCTGGTAGTACTGGTTCCATCGGATTAGAAACATCCACGCGCTGCTCATTTTTTGGGCGGAAGCCCGAGGCAGGCGCTCGCTGCCATGCGTTAGACAGGTTGCTGTGCTGTGTTTGCTAGAATAAAAAATCAACCTATGTGTGGTAGGTGAGGTGAGGACAAGAGTAGTCACTGTGCAGCTGAATAAACAAATAGCATCTCATACTGCCAAGCATGCTACTCTAAAAAAACAAATCTGTACATTTCGTAGTCCATCCGAACACATTCTCTTGAGAGTTTCCTCCGGTTCGCTGTTCCATAGTTTTATACCTACATTCCTTTCCTATTCCTCTATTTTCATCAAGACCTATGTTTTCTGCCCCTTTATTCCGACCGGAGCCTAAATATTTGGTATAACGGCATGGGACAGTTGGTGCACCAGCAGTACATCACCATGTACGTAAACGGGGGCATAAAGTGGTGATTCATAGTTTGTTGCCCCGAGAAACAAACATCCAAGAAACATATCTGGGTTGGTCCCATTTTTGTTCACTCTTGCCACCTACTCCTATGTGTGGATAGCAAATCTAGTCCTGGTCATACCACTGTGTACAGCGTTACCCCTATATTTCCCTTTTCGACCAAGAGACCGGTTAGATGACCAGTCTGTACTACTTTCATCCCCTTTCCTTCCTGTTTGTACCAAGTCCGATGTACATACTAAATTCCCCCACCCCCACTTTATTTCAATGACAAGTATTTTCGGATGGAGGGAGTACAAGATTCGACTCCATGAAGTAGCTTTACCTCTAACAATAGAAGAAAAAAAATAGGTGACGTTGGACCATCCGATCGAGAGGGGCTGAGAGGTAGAAAATGATGCACATGCAGCGACGTAGCGAGCTGGGGAAGTAGAGCCAAGGCGGTTTCGAAAGAAGATATACCTAAAGGTCATCTGGATGTGGATAGGTGGGCGGCGGGAGGCTGGATCCGCCCACAGGCAACGATGAAGGGATCAGAGGACCTCCCGCGTTGGCGCTCGGCCACAGATAACGGTGCGGCTGGCAGTGGGTCTCCTCCCTCGCTGTCGACGACGGCCTAAATGCTGCCACTCCTTCCCTTCACCGGCGGAGGGGGATACGTCCGGATCTGTAACCAGCGGTGAGAATAGAAATCCAGTGTTTTTTGAAGAAGAAAGACAGGGTTACTACCCCTATCTTGTTTAGATCTGGAGAGGATGAGAGTGTGTGAATAGAGCAGCCCTAGCAAGCAAGCGCGGAGGCTCCGGCCTATATATAAGTAGTGGGGTAGTTTTCCTTTTTCACTCCATCAAAACAATCGTTTAAAATTGTTTATTATACTACATGCCAGGTCGCGGTTTTTTTAGTTGTTGATTGTTTTTTGAGATAGCTACCCGCTTGTTCCAAGTGGTGTTATGGTGTGCCAGGTCGCACTTTGTATCGTTAAAGTCTGGTAGTACTACAAGTCCCTCCATTAAATGAACAACCACCCCCTCGTAAAAATTGTGAACAAGCCCACGACTAAAATTAGCGGAAACGTGGGTTGCCCCAACATGCATTATTATTTATATTTTCTACTCCCTCCGTTCCTAAATATAAGTCTTTTTTATTAGCCACACCTAAGACAAGAATTTTTTTATTAGTAGTGAACCCCACATGTCATAGACACAAAAATTGTGGCAAGATTCCCTTAGGCAAGCCAAAATGTGTCTAACAATTTGAGCAACTCAGGTTAGGCAAGTGTGGCAAGTGTGGGAAAAATAATGTGGCAACATAAGACAAACATAGTCACAATCCAAACAGCCCTCTGATTTTTTTGTGACATGCATGAAAATTTGGTTAGTTAAATTTATAGTCAAAATTTGGCAAGGTGCACCAAATCAACACATGCAAGTATCAAAAGGAAAGTCACGGCATGCATGCATGCGTTGTACTCCCTCTGTTTCCAAATATAAGTCTTTTTAGAGATTGCAACAAGTGACTACTCCCTCCGTTCCTAAATGTAAGTCTTTTTAGGGATTCCACTACAAACTACATACGAATGTATATAGACATATTTTAGAGTGTAGATTCACTCATTTTGTTTCGTATGTACTCCAGTTCATAGTGAAATCTCTAAAAAGACTTATATTTTGGAACGGAGGGAGTACATACGAAGCAGAATATGTCTACTCCTACATACGAAGTAGCCCATTTGAAATGTGTAAAAAGAGTTTTATCGAATGCAGTGCTTTGATGTGTCGCGTCAACTCGTACAAGCCCGAGAAATTTGATTACTATGATGCCCTATCCCTCGCGGACTGAGCTCCGGTGCCTTAACTGCACGTGCCTTTTGCTGCATGAAAGGTGGGCCAACCACCTGTTGGGCCCACCTGTCATGGACGCAAAGGCAGGAGCAGTAAGTAGAAGCTTTCGCTACACGCTATCCCTCCCGCACGAGGTGGACGGACATGCAGCAGTGGATTCGATACTGTAGAAGTAGGAGTAACATCATTGTTCGTCCTCTCGAAGAGGCGAAGAGCCAAGTGCAAACCGAGCGTGGCAGTTGCGAACGCTCGCGTGGTGCGGTTCCTTGGAGTACTAGCCAGGCTCTTGCATGAGACAAAATTGCTATTATTTAACAATTAAACTCCATTATCCATTGGTTGATACTCATTCTGCATAGGTCCACACACTTAGCACCGTTTCCTCCTGGGGTCACCAATCTTTATTTGCTAATTAATAGCATTCCACGCAATGAACTAGCCATTGCAAGTCATTAAAAGCATGCACACCTCTCATCTCTTATTGGTTGATACGTATGTCAAGAAACAAGAAACAAGGTAGACGTTAATGCACCGTGCCTAAGTGTTTTGGGACTATTTGGTTTTCGTAAGATGACTTACACACCTAGACGGAGGGAGTAGTATAGACCTGTAAACCAGAAAGGAGTATTTGCCTTTCTAGAGATTTCAACAAGAGACTAGAGTTCGGCTAAAAAAAACAAGTGACTAGACTACACCGTGTGTAGTACCCCCTCCCCTCCGCTTTATAGGGCTCAAATCTCAAATCTCATGAACCAAGGGATTTTCCGATTGGAGGAATATATCTCGTACTTTAGAAAACTACCCTAATTAAACTCATGCATTAATTACATAGTTCTCTTGTTTTCCTCTCCGCCTTGGTCGCGGTGCACAATATTGAGTCTAGACATAGTGGGAGTAACTTAGGTAGTAACTTAACACATCCCAAGACAATTTTGCTTATGTGGAAAGTATTTAATGAGGAAAGAGGTGCTTGTGGTAACATAATATGTTACTGTAATATAGCGCTTTCGGAGGCAAAATGAGTCTATGAGATAATAAATGAAGCAATCTATGATACTACTACTATGTTACTTTGCACTATGGAGGTAGTAACTTACACTAGTGTCATATGCATGACACTAGTCTAAGTTACTCCCTACTATGACCAGCCTGAGAGAGTGCTTTGATACGTTTTAGTCTCATGACTAAAAGTAGTGGGACTAAAACTTGTTAGCCTCATCCATGCTTGGATCCAAATACTAAAGAGACTAAAATCAAGTTAATGACATTTCAAAGCATCCGGGCCCGCGTGCCATCCACCAAATCACAGCGAGGTGCTACAGTCGAGACTCACCTGTCACCCCGGTGTGGCCGTCATGACCCGTCATATCACAAAACGCACACCTTTACCATCAGTGGTAAGGTGGCCTCCAAGTTGGAATAGACGAAGCAACCATCATTTCATTGGAATGCTCGTTCAAGCCCTTTCTTCCCTTTCTTGAAGAAAACCTCACTCCAGGCTACTCACTTCTGCCATTTTTCTTCTCTACCGACGAAGGAAAGGTGGGCGAATTAGTTATGCTGCTATATTTTCATTCCAATAATCTTCTTTTTGCGAAGCACCGACTGATTCTCACATCCTATTCTTTTCCCGTTTTCATTGCGATTGTGGTTTCCTTTCGATTGCTTTTTGTTTGTTAGTTCATTCATGGATCCTGGAGCACTAGTCAAAGAGTTGCCGGCGGACAACCCACTGGAGACAGCGATCTCCAGGAAGCAAGCACCGACCAACGAGTTGACCATGTTGGCGGGCCAACCCATGGAGACGAAGAACTCCAAGAAACAAGCACTGGCCAAAGAGTTGAGGACGTTGGCGGACGAACTCCTCAAAGAAAGTTGGAAGAACAGCAAGGGCCCCACCGTGCCTACCCTAGGAGCTCTGATTGCCACCTATGTGAGGCTCAAGACCGAGTTTGAGGAGATAGTCGCTGTTGAGAAGCAGTATTCCCCTGGCAAGGTGATGGCCCCCATCGAGGACGAGGAGATGGCCCCCGGAGGGATGAGATCCCCCGGTGAGCTGCACAAGGTAAAATATAATGGCTTATTACCATAGTTGTGGTTTTTGATTATTTGCAATGTGCTTGCTTTTTGATTATTTGCAATGTGCTTGCTAATATGTTAGTGTTGTGCAGGTGCCGGTGGTTGTCCTTGATGATTCCGATGCCGTGGCCCGTCCTGTTGGCATCGCCCCGGAGATCGATTCCGATACCACTATCCATCCCGTGGACATCGCCCCAAAGATCGATTTCGATGTTGCGGTCAGTCCTGTGGACATCGCCCCAGAAATTGATTCCCATGCCGCTGTCCGTGCTGTGGTCATTGCCCGAGAGATCGATGATAAGAAATAGTTGGTCGCGCTAATCCTTCAGGGTAGTTTGCATTGCCATGTGTTTAATTACCAGAACGATGCGTGTTATCAAACCATCTTAGGGCTAGTGGACTGTCTTGTGTGGGCGGATCTTGCTACTTTTGTTTGATAGTGAATCATGCGATGAATCATGCGAACCCTCTCCGAATTATGGAAATAGATGTATCCTCACCAGCTTTTGATGTAATATATGGCATGCTTAGATGTAAGTTTGAACTGTTAATCATATCAGCAGGGCTTGTTTGACGATTCTTGGTGTTAGTAGGCTACCTACTGTGCGAGCTATAATACTTGCAAAACACTCACCGAAGAGAAACATTGGGGCTGATGAGCGTGTGGTATGCTTATACTTATCCCTCGTAGATCAACCAATAGCCCTAGCTCCTAAAATTGTAGGCTTAGCGATCGATCAGACAATAGTCGACATACATTCAGGCCTCATTTGGTTCATAGGGTAGGAAAATCGTAGCAAAAGTACAGAGAACATGCAACACAAAATCATAGTAGTGCAGAGATGTACTCCCTCCGTTCCAAAATAGATGACCTAGGTGGGCTAGTTTGGCCTAGTGGGTTTCAGTGATATGACGTGGTACAGTGCCGTACAGTCTTCGCATGTGGTAGCAGTATTGCGGGTATGGTAAGTTTTCTTGAAGAAGCGGAATTCAACGAAGTCATGATGGTTCCTTCGTCCGAACAACTTACGGTGGGAAAGGTTGGGCCTATGATACGACCGGGGTAGACCAGGATAATTTTGTGCATGGCAGGTGGACCAGGATGGTCGACGTCCCACATGTCGGCGAATGAAAGTATTCTTTCCGATATAGAGGACGAGCAACGAGTATTCATTGTTTATTTTTGATGAAAGCTATTGTCTCCACTGTTACTCCTTGACTTTGTCAATGCCTCTCTCTCCTCCACATAAGCGGGGACTACTTGCTATGCATGCAGCGGGCAGATGGCGTCTTGAGGGGCTAGGGCGGTGAGAGCGGGCTCCGGAAGCGGTCCGGACTACAACATGGCCCACCTCACATTATCACCATATATTTCATGGAGTCCGTGCACGGCGGGCAGGCGATCTCTTCTCCCTCCCCCGTTTCTCTCTTCTCAGCCGACGCCCGCCGAGCGATTAGATTTTGGCTATCAATGGTTTATTCAATTACGGTCCCACATGTCAATGAAATTGCAAGACAACGTGTGTCCCCTTTGGTGAGCGGCGTGCGAGCCGGACTATCGGGGTTGCGACGCGTACGAGTCGTAAGTGTGCCGCCTTTTCCTTTAGAACTTGCGAAGCGTAACATTTTTGCGCGATCGATCGATAGAAATCCAGAACAAAATGACGAGGGCGGTGCTTTCCCGCTCGTTAGGCGGGCTAGTTCGAGTGATATGACGTGCTACAGTGTCATCCACCTGCTCCATTTTTATGTAAGCAAGAGTTTACACTCGTACGCTGGAGGAGTGCGAAACACCGCGGATCTGATTTTGATCGAGGGATAACTGTTCCCTGCCAAATAATGGAGGTTTGTTAGCGATTATAGCATGATAGTTAGGGCATCTCCAGCGCTGGCCCACAAATTTACACCGGCATCTGTCCGAGGACACTGATGGATGCCATCCGATGCTGCCCGCATACCTTTCGACAACTATATGAACTAACCGGACGAAATTCGTGCAAACAAAGCAAATTTCAAATTAACCGGATGAAATTCATTACATTTCAAAAAAATTTCCTACAAACTGGACGAAATTCATTACATATTTCGCACAAACCGTACTAAACCTACTGTAAACCTAATCTAAACGATCGCCGGCGCCCGACCACCAAGTCCGGCCAGGAACCTGAGAAAGCCGGCCATTGCCTTTTCCTCCTCCTCATCCGCCTCGATAACCTCCTCCTCCGGCCGGAGCACAAGGTTATGAAGATTTTTGCCTCCACGTTGCCGTCAAGCGGCTAATCGGTCGCCGATGTTTACCCCACCAAGCTTGGCGTCGACTGAGTGGAGTAGCGGTGGCCTTCCCGGGACCAGAGTGGCGGCGACCTACCGTGTACTACTCTTCCTCGCTGTCGACTGCGCCCGCACACGCGCGCCAGCTTCGTGGTTGTGGCGGCGGAGGGCGGCTCGGGGGGTGCCGGCGATCTCCTTCGTTTGCTCCTGCGACAGTACGTCGAAGAGAGCTTTGGAGCGCGCCCGGAGCAGAGCCGCCGATGTCCCTCGTCTGCTCCTGCGACAGTACGTCCAAGAGAGCTTCGGAGCGCCACGAGGCCATGGTTGAAGTGGTGCCGACAGAAGGAAGGGACCGGAGGAGAATAAGTGTGGGTCTTTGGCTATGGCTGGGAGCTGGGGCTCAAGTTAATATAGTGGGCGAATGGCAATGAGCCGCGGCCGACGGATGGACAACTGGCGCCGGAGTAGGTTCGTCGGGCGTGAATGTGGACACTGCTTCAGTGACTTAACTACAGATGTGTTTGGGTGACTGACATGTGGGACCAACGGGCGTCTGGCCCGCATATCAGTGACACACCAATTGCACCTGCAGTTAAGTCCAGTGAATGCGGCATTGACATTCTAGAGAGACAGTGATTGTTTCAGGCGCATGCGGACTGTTTGATTGGTCAACCATACAAATACGGAGCTATGCGCTGAGCCAACGACCGTATAATCACCATATCTCGTATACAATGATCGAAGTGAGCTATCAAGACAAGTTCGATGACCGCCAATGCATTTTACTCGGTAATAAATGACCAGGATTGAAGGGGAATCCTAATTTGCTTCGTCTTCTGTCCTTGAGCTCTTGACAAACCAATGCACTATACGGTTGTCCGGCCACTCCACCCCAGAGCTCTCACCAAGTGTCATTCATGCCACCGCGCCACACACTAACCGGCAAGGTAGCGATGGCATCCTGCCGCGCCGAGTTCCTCGCCGCCCACAAACGCACACAAAATGGTAGGGAAGCGATGGCATCCCACCGTGCCGAGTTCATCGCCGCTCGCAACCTCACAACTATGTGGGCGGAATTTGTAGATGCCAAGGCCGAATGGGTGGTAGAGCAAGAGGCGGCCAAAGCCGCACAAAGGGAGCGGAAAAGTCAGAAAGCACTCAAGAAAAGAGAGGCCCGCTGCTGCAAGAAAGAAAAGGACGCACGCGCTGCTGCGGAGAGGTCGGCGGAGATCCAAGCATGGTGGGGTGTCGCCAACAAAGCCGGGAAGGAGAACGACGGCGTCTGGCCAGCATGTGAGAAGTAGTAGTACTAGTAGTTAGTGTGTGTGTCTGTGTCTGAGTACGAGCATGTACCAGTACTACTAGTTACTACTGTAGTTTTTAGAGCAAATTACCAGTACATTAGCCTAGACTAAGTGGAAAAATTCCTATCCTATGCGTCAAATGGCATCTCTTTCTCTATAGGAATTGAGATGCATGTCATCTCACTTCCTATGATTTTCATATTCCTCTCAAATGAACGAAAGGAGGCCTCTGTTGGAGTAAATACTGTAGCTAGCAGTACTGCTGGTACAGTAGTTTTCGTCAAGAAGCAGAATTCAACGAAGTCATGATGGTTCCTTCGTCCGAGCAACTTCAAAGTGGGAAGTGGGCCTGTGATTTGATGGCTCATTAGTCATTGTTACTGCGGCGTGATGACCTGGGTGACTCTCCCTTGGAGTTCTGCGTGCATGGCAAGTGGACCAGGATGGTCGACGTCCCACATCTTGGCAAACGGAAGTATTCTTTCCGATATCAAGGAGCAAGGAAACCGCGTGGTATAGTATCACTGCTGATTGGTTCGCAAAAAAGTAGTATCACTGCCGATTTATAATTACTTTTTATTTCTGATGAATGCTAGCGTTTCAACTCTTACGACAAAGGGTGCCAAACACGGCACGTGCTGGATGTCCCACACTTCAGCGAAAGGAGTGGGACATGAACGGCATGGTAGAGCCCAGCGTAAAAAAACCAGCGTGGTAGAGCGTCTCCACTTCTTCCACTTCTGGGTCGGAGACCACATGTAGTAGTACTTAGCTGTATGAACGATACAAAGTGCGACCTTGAGAGAAAGACATGTCTAGTTGGAAGGTCTTGGGGTATACATGTAAACAAATATAAAAGTTAATATGTGCCTCCAACTAATATAGTAGTAGTAGAGTACTTAGACACGTACTCCATAACATCACCGTGCATTGCACGTACAACATTTAGTTGTAGTACGTAGTAAGAGACAAATGCCGCCCAAGAGTTTCCTTCTCCACCTACTTTTGGGTGTTTGGTAGAGTGTATGGAGGGTGCATGAGTCCATACTAGTTTAGCACAAATACACTAGAAGCATGCATGAAGAGAGCATGCATGAAGAGGGGTGTTGAGTTGAGCATGCATGAAGAGGGGACAACTATGTTGAGACGAGAACGCAACCAAACACACCCTGTATGCCACGCATGTTCATACCATTTGTGCCTTTCTACTCCACTTACTGTGCTACATTACTCAGGTTTGTACGTCAACTCCTGGGTACATGTCCGTATCGTAGTTCCAGTGCCACGTGTTCTTCATATAGATGGAACAATCGTTGCATAACACGTGCGCCTTGATGCTAGATGTCTCGCGTGTTGGCAAAAGGATGAACAAAGCTCACGTAAAAAAATAGTGGAAGAACATAGATTCCAGACGACCGAGAAGGAGCAAGGAACCTCGTGGTGGAGCGTCTGCACTCATAATATTTAATATTATTCAGTGATATAAAATTAACCAATCATCTCCACAATGGACTGGAAGAGTACGAAACACGGCAGCCAAGTGTAGTTACATCATACTAGTACATGGCTAACCCACGCTATCACCATATTTCTTGGCTTCCGTGCGACACCTATCTTTAGTAATCCAGTAGCCTGTATTGCTTGTCCCTCCTCGTCTCTATCAAAGTGCGGCAGGCTGGCGTTTCTACCGTCTATTGAGGTCGGTTAACTATCACATGTTAGCGGCATGCCAAGAGCATTCTAAAAAAAATTCCTTTCATGTTCCGTTTTCAAAAAGAAAAAAATCCTTTCACGTACGAATTTGCCTGTATGCTTTGAGCAACTTGCATGTCCTATACTGCTCCTGTTTGATACTCTAACTTAGCTAGAAGTTAGACTAACTCATGACTAACCCTGAACTAACTGTAGCCAAAGAGGTGTTTGGGTGACAACATTAGATTGACAATAAATGCACTTCATGGAGAGAGAAAAGTGATTTTTCAGCGGTCCCAATGAGAACGATCTCCAGTTAGCACCTCTTGGGTGGGATAGTTTTTTTGGTGGGTTCGGTGCAACTTGCTCCAATTTAAACCCTCATGCTTGGATACTTTAGGGCTATTTGAGCCCCAACTAGCTCAAACTAACTCTAACCCATGGATCCAAACAGGGCCTATGGCCAGTCTCGACGCAGAGTAGTCGCGTGCACCGGGAAGCGGCGCTCTCTCGCCCGTCGTGCCACTTCAAAGTCGGCGCTAGTGAGAGGTCGCCTCCGCTCTGGCCGGGCATTAATGTGGCACTGACGCTCCAGGCAACGCTGACCGTTTCACGCGGGAAGCGCGTGCTGGCAAGGGAGTATAGGTTTTGAACCTTTTCGGGTGTAGTAGTAATGGTAGTTTGCAAAACTACTCAATTATTGCACTCAGTTTCCTAACAAATTGTGGTAAAAAACGTTACTCCACAGCCCGCTTCCCTTCTCCTTCCTGCTCGTGATTTACGTGGCCATGTTAACGTGGTTGTGTCAAAAAAATGTCACTTCCTGCTCGTGATTTACGTTATATAATTACAAGCAAGATTCTCGTGCATTGCACGAAACATTACAAAACACCTGTTGTGATTGACCCATGCAGGAGTAATCCCATGTGTAAAAACTAGATATCTCGAGAATTTTATCGGAAAAATGGTATCTCGAGAATGTCATCAAAAAAATGAAAGATGAGAGAAAAGGCGAGGAGGAGTGGAGCGTGGTGGTGACTGGTGGTCGGAATGGGCGGAGGCATGGGGATGGACGGCGACGGCAGGCGGTAGCGGCCACCATGCATGCTAGATTGTTCGAGAGACTTATTCCTTTTTTAATTGCTGAGCAATGAGGTTGCGGGAGATAATGATGTGGAGAGAGGTGCGGGTATCTTTTGTAAAATTATCATAGTTTGCTTCCTATCCATCAGATATAGATCATACGTTCTGTATTACAAGATGGCAGGCACACCATCATCGCCAACTTGTTTTTTATAAGGGTATACAGATGATAAGTTTGCTGACTACTAAAGTAAAGTGGAATCTGTCCATGTTATGCAAGTAAATAAAGGTGATTGTTTATCATACGGGTAAGGTTGGATGAAGGGTGGTAGGAACAAATGCTCCGCCTAAAGCATGTGTGTGTGAGATGGAGTCTTAGTGTGTGTGGTGTGTGTGTGTGTGAGAGAGAGAGAGAGTGAGAGAGAGAG